>NW_024582650.1:31761-59928 GCF_018398535.1 Haplochromis burtoni | reverse complement strand
CAGAAGTCAGCCTGTTTAAGGCTCTGATATCTATTCTGTATGACTTAAAGCAGTTATGACATGGTCTGATTTTCTCACCCAATAAAGGAATATTTCATATATCAGTCTACTCTTCATTCTATCAGACACAGTTTTCACAGCTCGTACATTTTCTTTTCATACATATGTAAGCATTGAGCCAAATTTAGTAATGCCAACATATTAAAAGAACAATATTTGTCTCTTAAATATAATACATCTATATATACAATGTCAAAGATACTTGTCTTTGAATGAAGATTTAAGGTGATGGGAAATATAAATAACTGCAACTTGAATCTTTACTGAAGCTCAGTGTTTGGCACAGTTCACTCATATGTATTTCACTCACATGCGCTGTACCAGTGTACCTGGCCATATATCATAGTTACACTGACTTTAGTCTCATGAACAACATTAGCTAATTGTTATTTACTAACTAATCTTAAAATGACTGTTCAGTACAGAAATGAAGGCCAACAATCATGTTTTACAGTCCCGTGGTCTCAGCCTCAGATACTTATTAAATCACACAAAGCTCATGTAGAAACAAATGAACAAATGTTCTCCTTCATTTCTGTCAACCACACGTTTCCACCTATCATGGTTGCTAGGCAAACTGGGCAGCGCGACGGAGGCTAGACCGTCCCATTTCACAAGCCTCGCACTTCCGGCCTTAGCGGTCTTTGAGTACACGGCCCTTGAGGACCGTTGAGGCTGCGTACTTTAAGGCTGCAGACCCTGAATTGGGATACAGCCAAGGAGTAGTAATTAATAAATTCAGCACTATTCAACAAAGTGCGACACTGTGTGTGCAAAAGAAGGTGTTACAACTAAAAAACGTGATTTGGTACCAACTAATAGTAGGATTGAGGTAAAGCCTCCTCTCAACATCTCAGTCCACAGGGTCTCTCCCAGAGGGGGGGGCTGTGACCCGTTGACGCCCCTGCCAGCCCCCATCCTTTGGGAAACCCTCTACAGAGGAACCGTGAGAACAAGGAACTTGCAAGTTCTCCACTCAGGCACTGTTAATACCTGGTCTATTGGAAGTTCATGTAAGAAGTCAGAAGCATGATGAGGGCGTCAGGGGGTGGAAGGCAGTGCCTAAATGCATCTCCCCTTCTTAGATTTTGAAGGAAAAAAATACATCACAATAGTTTAAGTAAATTGAAAGAAATCAAGTGGACTTCTTTAAATGTCTCCAAGCCGATTCTCCTCTGATCCAAGAGGCTTCTTGTCCAGTTGATTTGCTACGAAGAGATTTTGGCTGTAGAAGTATTAATAAACAATACTTCACCTTCTAAAGAGGAAAAAAGTGATGTTTGTGATGTGATGTTCAATATAGCTGTATAATGTTTATAATGTTTATCCATCCATCCATCCATTTTCATCCGCTTTGTCCGGGGCCGGGTCGCGGGGGCAGCAGCCTAAGCAAAGTGTGTGTGTGTTTATAATGTTTAAATGACTATAATGTTTAAAGTGTAACAATTATGTGAAATTTGACTCTGACACCTTTGAAATATGTGAATTTCCTGTTGATGTTTTTCCTTTTAGTTAAGGCGGTAAGACCATGTGTGTGGCTCTTTGTGGTGCATGGACCTTTGCTCTGCACACGAGGTGGATAGATAAATTGTTTTCTTATGTCACAGGTCAAAAATTGAACCCCTACATTGGATAAGTGGAAAAAAATGGATGGCGATGCCTCAAAACAGCAGCTTTTTTTTTCTTTTTCTTTTTTTACAAGTCTCGATACTTTTATGAATCAACAATAGCCAATTTAAAGTGGAAGTTTGTAGTAAAAATGTCATGAGGCAGAATAAGTGCAAGAATTACTGGCTGTGTTGCAAACTGAGCAACATAAGAAAAATCATTATAACGCCCAGATTTTTAATGAACAGCACAAGAATCATTGAATCTGCAAAATGTCCCTGCATCTTTACAATGTGCATCTGAAAAAATTATATATACTCTAAATGTATTCCCAGTTGATTTAATTTTTTTTAAATGTAATAAAAAACAACGAAGTGTGTTGACATGAAACATTGTCTATGCTACTTCCACATACATTATTATTTATAGTTAAGGTCAATCACCTACATGTAAACGTTAGTTATCTGCTTAGCAACAGAGCAACTAACCACTTCCTTTTTTTTCAGCAGCTCCTCCTCGATGCAAAAAAGCCGAAGATGAAGTTCAGGTCTGTTCTATATATAGAACAGTGGTGGCATAGAAGAGCCACCTCCACAGGACAAGACTCAGCAGTCTATCTGCATCTTAAGGATAAAGGACACTCTTTCGGAGGATGCCAATGTTGACATTTTGGAAAGAGAGGACAGATGGTTTGAAAGAGGAGTGAAAGAAGCCATCTATGTCCACTGTGAGCGACCATCTTTGAACAGAGGCGGTGGTTTACGACACCAACTCTCTGCCATCTATAATCCAGTTTTGAGATCCCTCCCCAGACACCTTAACGCCCACTCACATCCTGGGCCATCTGACCTCAGGAATTCGCATGATAAGGTGGGGCCAGGTTTCACAATGAGCTCACCCGAAACCCTGCTGATTGGACCCACACCCAGTTTCACACCTTGGCTCAGGGGATTAGAGGATCATCAGGGGGTCCTTTGTCCCTCTGTGGGGGGTTACTCCCACTAGGTTTATATCTGGGACTCCCCACCATTTGACCTTAGAACTGAAGAAGCTTCTCAGATGAGAGGTGAAATGTCTTCAAGCAACTTAAAGAAGTCCAGACGCTTTTGTTTGCAAGCTCCTTTGACTACGATGACCTGAATGACTGAGAACCTTCACAGACACACTTACAGAGGTAGTAATTATTGACCTCAGCTGTTAGCCTGGTGATGACTCACACACTGATACTGATACCGAGACATGCATGTGTGTCTGTTGCATCTTTTCAACTGGATTTCATTCTCAAGTTATTGATCAGTTAAATTAGTTATTTGGTTTAGCTGTACGAAACTCCAGTGATGTACTGACAACAAAAAGAAATGATAGAAATCCAATGTACGTATTTAGTTCCATCCATCCATCTTCATCCGCTTTGTCCGGGGCCGGGTTGCGGGGGCAGCAGCCTAAGCAAAGAGGCCCAGACCTCCCTCTCCCCAGCCACCTCCTCCAGCTTATCCGGGGGAATACCAAGGCGTTCCCAGGCCAGCCGAGAGATATAATCTCTCCAGCGTGTCCTGGGTCTGTATTTAGTTCCATTTAATTCAATTTTATTTATACAGTGCCAAATCACAACAAAAGTCGCCTCAAGGTCCTTTATATTGTAAGGTAGTCCCTACAATAATACATACTGAAAAAACCCCCAATAATCACATGACCCCATATGACCAAGCACTTTGGTGACAGTGGGAAGGAAAAACTCCTTTTTTAAGAGGAAGAAACCTCCGGCAGAACCAGGCTCAGGGAGGGGCGGCCATCTGCAGTGACCAGTCGGGGTGAGAGAAGGAAGAAGGGATAAAAGACATGCTGTGGAAGAGAGCCCGAGATTGATAACAAGTATGAATTAGTGCAGAGAGGTCTGTTAACACGTAGTGAGTGAGAAAGGTTAAGAAGGAATACTCAGTGCATAATGGAAATCCCTCAGCAGCCTACACCAATTCAGGGTCTGCAGCCTTAAAGGCCGCATTTTAAGGCTGATTACATCACAGCGACGCAACGATGGCTGTCCCAATTCAAAGGCTGCTCGAAATGCAGCCCTCAAATGCGTTCTTCATTTCCCTGAATTTTAAGGATGGGTCTGTGTATCCTTCGTGGCCCAGCATATCCCAGAATGCATCGCACAGCCTGGACAATTCAGTTTGTAATGATGGCAGCAGGTACAGAGGCGGCAGAAACTCACATCCATAAATGTATGTTACTTTGGAAGTACCAACACGAATGTCAACATGCAAAAGATAATGGCAGTGTAATTGTACATGTCACGGTGAATTCATCCACAGCCGTCACATGTAGGTGACTGTAAATACACAGTATTTTTTTTTTAACTGGTCAGTTTTAATATTACCTTGTGAGGGTCACTCTCCAAAAAAACCCCCGTTAAGACAACAACAGACAAAAACTTAGCTGTGTAAACTCCAAATATCTGCGCAATGTGTCAACACATCACATATCTGCAGTACAAGTGCTCTGATGTTCTCGGAGACATCTGTTACCAATAACTCATCCAGTTGGCGAGAACAGGGTACTCCGTCCCAACGCCCACGCCCCGTCACCCCTCAGGTTAAACTTGTCACATAAGTCACCCAAATAATTTACAAATGTTATTGCTTGGCTTATGTCAATGTTGTATTTGTTACTAAGAAAATCGGTCTGGCTGAGATTTAAGTTGGGAGTCTGCACACAGCCGAATGTGCAAACATATTATACGTCAAACAGAAAAATGATGAAACAGTAGTGTAAGATGGTAGAGAATGTCCTCCAATGTCCTGTCATATTCCAGGGAGTAAGTAGCCGACGGCTGAGCTCATCAAACTCCGGGGTGAAAACGAACACCTGTTCACTGGTGCCAAGAACTCAGCCGCTGCGGGTTGGAGGTATGGCAACAGTATGCATGCATAAATCTGTTGGGCATAATAGAGAGTGCCTGTCCTCTCTTGTAGTTCGAAGTTGGCACATTTTGCTGTGGATCCTGTTCAGAGATTAACATCATTGACATGTCCTATCATATTCCGTCTATCAGGCCAATCCTGGAGTAGATGGGCCTGGCAGGCCAAATCACCCTGTTGCAGGTGAAAAAAAAAAAAAAAGGGACAACCTAAAGAAAAAATACAAAGTATGTACAGTACCATTGAATGCAAGTATCCCGCATCAGGTGAGGGGGTGAGTGGGAAGACCACTGCTGCCACTTGGCCCTGGTTTGTCCCAATGGATGAGCTGTTAGGACAGAGGCCTTCTACCAGACCTCCAGTCCTAATTGCATCCATCCAGGAGGACACTCCAAGGCCCAGTACAGCAGTGGGCACCCAAGGGCAGGATGTGGAACAGCAGGAGGATGAGGCCCAGCTGGAGGCAAGACCAGAAAAGAGGAAAAGGGACAGGGAGGATGAAGTCCTGGCATTGATCAAAGAGGACATGAGGCTACAGAGGGAGATTGAAGAAAGACGTGCCGAGCAAATGGACAGGCTCATATGTCTACTGGAGAAGGTTGTGGAAAAAAATGAGTAAGACCATTGTACAACACTTATAATTTTCATATTTATGTTTGTGCAGGATATGTAAAATGTGGACAAAATAATTTAAGTTCTGTTAATACAAGTCACACTTTTTATTTGAATTGTTGAACAAACAATGTGAAAAATGAAGAGAATGTACAAAGTCCTGTGAATAAAAAAATCTTTTGTTATACTGCATTAGGACAGTGTGTGAACTGAGGGAATACCATCAGTGCAACACAAATGACACAAAAAACCCAACACAACATGACAATCATTCACTAGGACTCATCACTGAAGTCCAGGATCAACCTGAATGTCCCAGTATGCACATGCACTGTTAACTAGGCCTGCTATATGGCTGAGGAGGAAGTCTCAGGCAGTACTGCTCAATCTGCTGGACCAGGACCACAGAAAGGAATGAGGTGCCACAAGTGAGACCCGTGGTTTGCGTTTCCAGCTACTGAGTGTAGCGTCTTCCAGCTTGGTGGCCAGGAGTTATTCAGGGGTGCTCATTTCCACTGTCCACTGCATCATCTCATCACTTGGGTTTGCAGGGGTGGTGTAACCGACAGCTGCCATGTCACTGAAATGTTTGCAAAAAGATGCAAGGACAAAGTGCTGCACACAATCCTGTTAATATGGATGTCACACATAATATTCTAGCACTCTAACAATGCACTACAAAAAGCATACTTGCCTGCTAACAATAATCGTGGTCCAGGGATACCTCCTCCAGGGCAGACACCTCAGCAGATAGCCGATCCCGCCAGAGAGCACCACTGCCTGCCTCCAAACCAGCCTCCCCCTCATCTTGCACGTCATCCTCGGGGGCCACAGCATCCTCAACAGCGAGGCAGATGTTGTTATGACCTGAAACAGATGTTTTGTGTTGTAAATAGCGTCCTAATACATGAGCATACAGTCCCCATTATATCATGATGATTATTAGTGAAGCAATGGCTATGTATCCTACTGACTTATATGTGGCACAAAGGTGTGGTGCTTGGAGGAAGATGGCCCGGAACCTTGTCTTCATCATTGCCCTGGAATGATGAGAACCTTGGACTGGCCTCTTGTTGGGAGTGATGATGGGGAGTGGATGCTGGAGACATGGGTACCCTCCATCTGCAAGGATGAAATGCCCTGGAGGAGGGTAAATGGCCTGCCAATACAGTGGGCTGTTGCGGAGCCATGCACGGACCCCGTCCAGCCCACATATGTATCAATGATGCGGCCCTGAGGGTCACAAACCGTCTGCAGGATAATGGAGGGGACCAATTTCCTGCTCCTGTAGCACTGACCGTCAGGGCCACTGGGAGGCTTGATGGGGACATGGCAGGAGTCAATTGCACCAGTAGCTTTCAAAAAGGCTCTGTGTTTTGCCAGCTCTGCAAACCCATGAGACACGATGTGTAGATCTTCAGGGGTCCGAGGGAGGTGGATGACCTGATGGCGAATAGCCACCACCTCCTCTGTGACCCATGCGGTGGACAGTGGAATGGGGTATTGCAAACACCCTGGAAAAGACTCTGTAGGATGCTTCACTTGCCAGCCAGAATGCAAAAACAAGGACCTCAATTGTGGCACCCCAACTATATGTCTCCGATCCTGGTTAAGGAGATTCAGCAGCACGTTCAGAGACTCTATGCTCAGGCGGAAATTGGGCCTAGTGTCCTCATCATTGAAAAACCTGTCCAGGACTGGGACACTCAGGTTGATCCTGCAGTACAGGGGTCATGTCTGGTGAAGGGAAATATGGCAAATGACAGAAATTGTTTTAATGTTGGCATCATTATGGATGTTGGTGTTGTTGCAGTTTACAAATCTGACTTTACGTGTCTACACTTTTTTTTTCATTATTGTACTTCAGGGAAATGTACTAAAATGTACTGGTTCACTGAAAAGGGTGGTGGTCCACATACTCCTATTTGAGACTCACGTCTACAGTGGTGAATATCGGAGTTTTAAGCTAGTGCACCGTTTTCAAATACACACACTTCAAATGTCAGTAGCAGTATCGTATGGGCAGCAAAAGCATTTATTCAAGTTACAATTCAGATTCAATCTGAGCAATTCAAATTCAAATTGAACTTATTCAAATTCAGTTTCTGATGGCACAGATTTCTGCCCATAGTATCAGTATGTGTTTTTTTCCACTCTACCTGAACGTGGTTTTGGATTAGTCACAACAAAATCACTCGTCTGTGACGAGGGACTTGTTGTAGCGAGTATGTTTTCCGCATCCATCGGGAGAAGTGGTAAGGGCGTGTCCAGCTGGTGACGGAATTTTGTAGGCTGGACTGTCCCATTTCACAAGCCTCCCACTTCCAGCCTTAGCTGTCTTTGAGTACGTGGCCCTTGTAGACCGTTAAGGCTGCAGACCCTGAATTGGGATACAGCCCTATTGCAGCATAAATAAGGGGGATTCAGAGTCACCTGATCCAGCCCTAACTAATATGCTTTAGCAAAAAGGATGGTTTTAAGCCTAATTTTAAAAGTAGAGATAGTGTCTGTCTCCTGAATCCAAACTGGAAGCTGGTTCCATTGACGAGGGGCACACAAACTGAAGGCCTGAGAACTGAAGGTTCTAGGAACAACAAGTAAGCCCACAGTGTGAGAGTGAAGTGCTTTAATAGGGTGATGTTGTACTACAAGGTTATTAAGATAAGATGGGGCCTGATTATTTATTACCTTGTATGTGAGGAGCATGATTATGAATTCAATTCTGGATTCAGCCGGGAGCCAATGAGGGAAACACAATACAGGAGAAATATGCTCTCTCTTTCTAGTCCCTGTCAGTAACTCTTGCTGCAGCATTTTGGATTAGCTGAAGGCTTTTCATGGGGTTTTAAGGACATCCTGATAATAATGAATTACAGTAGTTCAGCCTGGAAGTAATAAATGCATGAACTAGTTTTTCAGCGTCACTCTGAGACAGGATATCTCTAATCTAATCTGCACTATATCAAGCAGGACAAGCACAGAGATGAGTCCACTGTCAGAGGCCATAAGAAGATCATTTTTAACCTTCACTAAAGCTGTTTTTGTGCTGTGATGAGCTCTGAAACCTGACTTAAACTCTTTAAATAAGCCATTTCCCTGCAGATGATCTGTTAGCTGTTTGACAACTACTCTTTCAAGAATTTGGGATGTGAAAGGAAGGTTGGAGATTGTCCTATTATTAGTTAAGACAGCTGGGTTCTGTCATGTAATAAATATATTCTTAGGACCAAAATAACACCTATATGAGACACATTTTTAAATTCTAATGTTAGAGTTTCTTCAACTGGTTTTTGGGGCTGTGCAGGGCTCTCTCTTCCAGAAGATGATTGAATAAAGAAATATAAATGTTTTGACCACTCTGAGTCGGGTTTTCTCTGTTCTATCATGGTGATCAAAGAATCGGGTTTTAATAGTCCAGAGATGGGTTTTTTTAAAGAAATGGTTTAACTACTGCCAGCTTGAAGGCCTGCAGTACATAGCTGATTATTAGAGATAGCTTGATCATATTTAAGATTGAACCATCAATCAACGGCAGGACTTTTTTGAGCAGTTTTGTAGGAGTGGGGTCTAAATCATTCTAAGTCCACAAATCTGTTGCACGGCAAAGGATGAAAGTAGAAAAGTCTGGAAATCTGTGCTGTGTTGATTACGCATGCAAACTTGTAAATGAAAGAACAAGAAGTACTGGTTATCTAATCAAGTTAAGTCAATGTTGTTATCTCGGGTTTTACACCATGGAAGCAGTGTTGGCTCATTGTAAAAATGCCTTCCCTAACGTTTTGGTGAAATGTGTTATATATTTATCCAATAAAAAATATACTCAGGAGAAAAGCAGAGTTCAGTGAAACAGAGTTTACGGAGTCGACTGTTTTACTACAGGGAGTAGAATCTTTTCTTCCATTGGCCCAGGGTTACAATGACCCATTTGGCAAAATACAAGCAGACAAAGACAAAGACAAAAACAAAGAAATGGCCTTACAGAAAGAGGGGAAAGAAAGAAAAGTCCACAAAGCAGAGTGTGGTGACCGGGTGTGGTTTGCGGCTCAACTGCAGGGGAGAGGTGAAGCAGAGGGTTCAGGGTTGGAGTCAGGAGAGTCTGGCTGACACAGCTGCAAGTCATCACTTCCAATTTGATCTTAATAGAATGGTGGGACCTGTGACGTTGAGCAAAAAAAGGAAGGAGAGCAGAGGAGATGGATGAAAAATCTGTGTGTGAAACACTGTGAAAACTGTCTGTACATAGTTGACCTGTAAGTTCGAAGCAGTGTCGTGGTCCCCCAATAACCACTGATACATAATGAAGCAGAGAGAAAAGGCCTGGCTCCATGGTGAGCCCCTACAATGATTAAATGTTCCCTTGATCTTTCTCTCATCTCTAAAACGCTTTGCCGGGCCGCTTACACAGGACCATTTTCCCTTGGGAGACCCTACGAAGGAGCAAATCTTCTGTTTTTATTTTAAAAGTTAAATTTAACATGCATGTACATTACAGAATACCATTCCCATTCCCCCAACTTAGTTTGCTGGAAGCTGATAATCAAAAGTACAAGGTCCTTGTCAGTGGTTGTGAAAACTTGTATTAACTTAACTGTATCCTGCTGTGTGCTACATATGAGAAAATACACCTCCGTGTATTTTTCTGAGCCAATTCTCACAGCTGTTTCTGGATTTCATCTGTGGAAATGTCTAAGGAGAACAAGGTAACCACAACTGTAATATTGTATGACCTGCTGCCACTAAGTTACAAGGTTAACTTACTGTGGGTGTCTGTAGATAACATTGCCATATTAATCAATTAAGTCTTGTTCTATTTAAAATGAAAAGAGATATTTTTAACAGCTGTTGGCAAATTTTACAAAAACTGAGTTCTGAGTAACTGAGTTCCAGATGAAAGGTAAGTGGATGATGAAAGAGCCATGAAAGTACACACATACATGTAAAAAAAAATACACATAACAGACACATTTCCTAAAACTTAGCTGTATCAGTTATTTATTGCACACACAAATCAGTCGACATACAGGTTCAACTCGTTCCATTTCATCCCGTTGTTTAATTGTGGCGTACAAAATAGCCACAAAGTGTCTGCATTTAACCTTTCTAAGATTTTCACTGTTACACACTTCACATGTCAGAATTGTAAATGTAAAAAAGAAGATCTATTCAGTACCTTCATGTACAGCTTTACTTTAAAATACATTAAGCAGTTATTGGTCACTTAATTGCAATGCATAACGTAGACAGATATTCAGAAGAGCCTAATGTAATAGTCAGCAGTTGTAAATATTTGTCTAACTCAGGGGTGGGCAACTCCAGGCCTCGAGGGCCGGTGTTCCTGCAGGTTTTAGATGTGTCCTTGAACCAACACAGCTGATTTAAATGGCTAAATTAGCTCCTCAACATGTCCTGCAGTTCTCCAGAGGCCTGGTAATGAACTAATGATGTGATTCAGGTGTGTTGACCCAAGGTGAGATCTAAAACCTGCAGGACACCGGCCCTCGAGGCCTGGAACTGCCCAGCCCTGGTCTAAGTGGTAATAACAGAAAAAACCCTGTTTTCATAGAAGTTACTTTAAACTAATATTGCCCTGTAACCTTTAAAAATAATAATAATAATAAAACCATATTTACACATGGAATGTATTCATAATGTACCTGTTAAAGTTATATTCTAATTATATATTATAATTCAATAAAAATACTTTTGACAAAAAAAATTGTATTTACTGTACAGAACCACAAGCGGTCTTTAGCCCAGGTGCAAAAAACATTTCAAAACATCCAAGGTAAGTGTAGGCAGCAGTCGTTTTTTAATGTTTTATCATATTCGTATCACTAAATATCCAAAAGTTCATAAAAATGTAAGTGGAGTTTCTGACAGTTTATTTATTAAACATAAAACAAAATCTTTAAAACAAAAACTCTAGATATGTCAGTGGTGACCTGGTTGATATTAGCCTGTCTTTTAATGCAAGAAACATTCAGACAGGAGTTAAAAAAGGGGGATTTTTGGAAGACATCACTTCCTCTATATATACAGTATGGTAAGTAAAGATGAGGCCTAGAACATGAACAGAAGGAGTAAAGCAAGAAGAACGTCCTTCAAGCCTTAAACTATTTTCTACACACATCAACAGAAATCTCATGTTTGAAATAATTTTCTACACTAAAGTTTAAAAAGTAATTAAAAATTAGGGCCACAGGGATAAATATATTTCACTCCCTATGTTATGTATATTCCCATAATTGATGCATGGGTACCGTTTGATAGGACATATGCAACAGACGTCAAAGATAGAGGTTGTTTATAATGTTATTCATGCACCTTGGAAAATTCTCAACTTCTTAATCGCAGTGAGAAATAAATTCTATCATACACTGACCCTTTGCAAAATATCCATTTAATACACTGTAAGGTCAATATGCTTAAGGATATCTGTTTCTGTGTACCTTGCATTTCCCAGAAACTGTGAACACAGAGAGGACTGTAACTTGAGAACACAGTCAGGGATCATGTTTTGTAGTGTTAAGAACGGGTGTGACTGCATGTTTTGTAGTGTTAAGAACGGGTGTGACTGCACGTTTTCACTTTGACAGTTTTTAAACTTGATTAACAAAGACTCAGATATGTAAAATGTCACTCTTTAAATAATAAACTACATAAACTGTGTAGTTTAAATATACAGTGGAACAATACTAGTTCAGTTTCAATAAAATTTGAGATTAGGGGATTTTACATGAGTATCATAATAGCCTATATGTGAATATAAAAATACATATTTTTTTAAAGAGTCATGGAAAGTCTGCCCTGTTGTTTCATGTTGCATTTTTATTTTATTTTTTCAGTTTATGGTTAGCAGTATGGGCCTGGGTTTTTAAAGTCATTCCAAATCTGCTCACGGTTAGTGTTTGGATCAGTTGTGGTGGCTACTATCCTGGAGAAGGCACATCGATTATATGGCAAAGGAAATACATGGAAGTAACCCCAGTTTGGGGAGTCAGTGGGAGGAATGCCCAGGTGCTGCATTAACAACCCTAAATACACATCCTCAATGTAAACTGCTTTAACATGTCTGGATGCCTCAACGAGCTTTTTTGGGAGGTCTAAAGACAAAATGTAGCCCAGGCCCAGAGCATAGCGGGGGTACTGTGGCGGAGCATAAATGTCATGAGGTAGGTACCACTTAGAGCTTGGATCTCGCAGTACTGTACCGCCACTTGCCACAAGCCCAGTCATATAGTTTGCTTTTTGAGCATTCAAGAGCATACTGACCAGATTATGTACATTCAGAAACATGTCTGAATCAATCTTCATAGCATAAGAGGGGCTGGAGCAGTGTGCAGTTAGCCACTCCAGCATCACCATGGTCTTAATGGTGAGATTCTTGTAGCAGTCCACAAAGTTGCTCTGGATCAGGTCGTGATACTCTTTGCTCTCCTGAAGTACTTGCTGTTGGACCTGCTCCACCTCCTCCCCAGTGTGCAGCCCCAGTAAAAAGAACAGCCTCACCACTTTGTCCTGGACAAGACTTTCACTCCCCCAGGTTTTGCGGATGATGTCACGGTGTTGTCTATTGTTTGGGGCCACAGGAACGATCAGAACCACAAATGGGTTCTCCTGTTCACATTTCTGTGGCTCATTTATGATGTACTGGTAGTCATGGGGGTATTCAACTAAATATGGTCCAGGAGACACGTAAGGAACAGGTGTTGGTGGTACAGTTGTATTTTGAGAAGTGGAGTTGTCATTAGTTGTAGTGTTTAGTGAAGATATGTTTAGTCTCTGACCACTGAAGAAATTCAACAAATTTGCTGATGGATTTTGCATCCACTTTTTTGGGTTTCCATCTGGCATTATTGTATTTCTGTTGTAAATCAGGAACAGACCTGCAAATACCAGAATAAAGACGAAATACTTGTTCCGGGAAAACTTGCACCACCTCCCATCCTCTGCTGGTTTCGCACCTTCCACCATTTCTTGGCTAAGAGGAGAGATAAGGTATTGAGATATCTTTCTGTCAGTGGTTTTGCTTTCAAACAAATCAATTCATCCAATTATTAAATGCAAGTTATTAGAGTGCCATTACCTCACACGGGCTATTTTATCAGTTTAATGATCCCTCAGGATCCCTCAGAATCATTAAATGGATAAAACCTTAAAGTAATGTTTTAGCTTCATATTTATTCAAATTTTCTATAGAAATATCTCTCAACTAGTGACCGTTTGCTTTCCTACTCCCTTATTTGAGAGACATGAGAGACAAAAATGCATTTAAAAAGGTTACATACCTTCATTGGATGTTAACATTCAGTTTTCTAAAAATGTAAGCTTTTCCCCTTGTCCAGTTATACAAAGAAAAAACTGAGGAGATGTTGTTTTGCTGAAAAATTCATGTCAACGCTGGCATTTTGTTTCACAGGGACAGACTAGAGCAGACACCAAGCACTGTTAAAGCTTTCCAGGGATTAACAGCCCATCCTATGACTGTTCTAAGGCTGAGCGAGTAACCATGGCATTGTGTGACGTCTCTTACCTGTGAGGCAGCCACACCTTTTTTTTCTCCACACCTTTGTTTTGCCTGCGAAAGACTCCTAACCGTCCTAAGGCTTCGTGAATACCTGTTTGCCTTTTCTGATCTTGAGTGTAACTAAATTACACGTGTGTACAAAAATATATATATTTCCAATTTTGTGATACATATAAATATCAACTTTTTTGACTGAAAGTTGCTGTAGGGTGCTCACATTAATTGTCTATTATTTAACTTTTGACCAGCTTGGAAGGCTCTTGCGTAACACCAATACACACCTGTATGATTACTGGTTCGAGGAACAAGATCCTTTATCTAAGTATTATATTAAGAAGTTAAGAGCAACATTAAGTATTACACTGCTCCATGTCAGTTTGTAAACAGCCATTTAAGAGACAGTCTAGGTATCACAATGTTATGGCATAATGTGAATGTATCACTGTATAATCCACATTATTATCTGTAGCTAAAATGTATTGATGACTTCTAAACAACTCATATGCAGGAACGTTGTTGAGAGTTAATAGACATACACACTGTTCTGAAGACAGAAACTGGTCTGTTCACAAAGCATTATTCATTTGCATTTGTTGACGTTGTATAACGAGAAATGCCAGTTTGCGGGTATTTCCTACTTTCATTGTCTACTTCTGCTAATGCAAATGTGCACCAACAGTTCACTACCTAAAACTTCCTGTCTGCAGGAATGTGGGAGTGAACCAGGATGAGGTCAAACAAACAATAGCTCGATAGCTCTCAACAGCTGCCTCAGGCATATGCCTCTGCTGTACGAAACTAGATAACATGTAAAGGAGAGGCAAGCCAGTGTGTGTGTGTGTGTGTGCGTAAGAAGAGATAGTCAGACAGTGAAGCTGCACCCAATGGAGTAGAAGAAGAGCGCCAAGAGGTTAGGATCAACCTGTGCGCCAATACAGGGGGCTTAAGTCTAAACTATGGCCCTCCCCAATGGTTTTTTGACCAATCAGAGAGAAGCACATTCTTGTTTATATATTTTTTTACTGCCAAATTAGGGCTACGTGTCTTCCGGAAATTGGCTACAGCAAACTCCTGCAGACTGTGTTTTTTTTATACATAATTTTTTTTTTAACTGCTTGAGGCAGTAAATGAGTGAAAATTTGGATTGGGACTGAGACCCTCTCTTGCCTTGGATAAAAAGAACCCCAACAGTGTGTAAACTTATCAGCTGTTTGGGCTGCATTTTTTGGGGGGTTAATGTGACAGGACTGAGGAAACGGAAGCAACCTCATGCTCCCTTCCAGAAAATAGGACATTAGAACACTACCAAAAAATGCCCTCTAGAGTACTGTGTGAATTTTATAAATGTAGGGTTTTCCTACTTGATTTTCAGTTTTTGTTGTTTCTTTTGAAACTGACAATTTGTTTCAAGGAGACGAGTACATGCTCACACAGTCACCCCAAGATAAAAGGAGAGATATTCTGATGTCGCAGTCATGAATGCAACTCTGCGCTGAAACCTGTTTCTATGACTGAGCGGACATAACAACATCATTCCACCAAGCTGAAATTACTTCTGAATACTTTTAAGTTAAACTATGTTATAATTTCAATATGATGACACAAAGTTTGCAGACTTTTCTCCATATAATGTGTTCTATCCTTATGTTATATGAGTCATTGAATATCATATCATTTGCTGTCCTGGACTTAACTCTAAAAACCTGGAGGGACTCTGTTTTCATGTTATTCATATATTGCTAGGTTGATGGATTTTTCTTGTCCATTCCAAATAAGATATAATTAAAAAAACAAAACAAAACGGTATTTCAACAGTAATCTTAAAATGAGATAAATCTGTGATTATAATAATATTATTAAAGGACAAAATCCATTCATTCATCAAATATTATCAAAACTACTGTTTATAATGTGTTTATTTATGTATTCTTTTTTTTAGGATTCAGACACTTTCCCACAAATTTTGCGTGGTTTATGTCCTACATTCAGGTTAAGGTGGTCATATGATGTTGATGATATTGCTTTGATTGCATAATGAAAGATCACAAAAAATAACTTTCATTTATGTATTTAATCTAACAGGTTATTATTTCCTTAAACATGAAGTCAAAAAAATTAACAAATCAATTATTAATTAACAAAGTTATTTACTTGAGGGTGCTTCATTCTTTTGAGGGAATGATTTTCAATGCTTTCTTAGATGAAGGCAAGTTGCAGTTACATTTTCTAATACAAGAAAAGGCAAAACAGACATTTTAAAATATGTTTTATTATCAGTCACTTTAGGAATCTTCATGCACTTTAAAAATATTTTGAACAAAAGCTGGACGTCAATTTGAAAAGTAAGAGGGGTGATCTAACTTTTTTCAAAATTGCAAATTCAGACACATTCATTGGATTACTTTACTAGCGTTTAATACCAAACAGTTTAACTAAACCAGCTATTTTGTCAGATGTTTATCTGATTCGAAACAAAAAAGCACACTTTTTAATGTGATGTTAACAGGAACTGCTTGGAATAAATCTTTTTGTTGTTGTTGTTTAAAACAAACACCAAAAAACACTAAACAATGTAAATGAGCTTTAAAAAAGTATTTAGTTTTTCTTACACTAAAGCTGATTTATCTCCTAAAACATAAACATAATACTGATGGTATTCTACACAATAATCTCCATGACTGTAAGTAATTTCCAACTGATAGCTAGAAATTAGAAACATAATAAAAAGTGTATTAGAAACTCACATAGAGAAACTTCAGGTCCCATAGGATGTGCTCATGAGATCATCAACAGTGAACTGGGTCCCATAGCTGTAGTGAGAAAAAATATATATATATGTGTTCTTAAATCTCAGAAGCAGAAGCATAAGAAGCACGTCATTATTTTAGCTGTTTAGCTTCATTGACATGTATTCAAAGAGAACTGCATCATTAGTGGCTCCTGATTAAATCCTGCCAATAAGTGTCACGGTCCCCGTGTCTCTCTGGCTGGCCAACGCTGGCTACAGGTTTTGTTGTTGTTCGTTTTGGTTTTCTCTGTCTCTCCTCCTCCTCTCTGCCTGGGTGGAGCTCGATACGGGCTCTCGCTCTTGGCCCACGCACCCGTGTGATGGTGTCCACCTGCGGCTGATCTGGCTGATTTCCCCAGCTGCTATTTAAGGCAGTGGCACAGAGCAGCTCACCGCTGGAACGTTGAACTACCTGAATTCTGGACCGAATCACCGGACCTGTCCAAGTGGGGCAGTGTGTGGAGTGTTGGAGCGAGTGCGGCTGAAGAGGAGTGCGTGTGTGCGGAGGAGCGGTGGCGGTGACTGAGTGGAAAAGGAAGCGTGTGTGTGGATCCCCCCCCCCCCCCCCCTTCTCTCCCTGGAGCCCTGGACCCCCTCCCAACTCACTGTACATATATTTTGCACTAAGGTGATCCCCATTGTAAATAAATCCCCTTTTGTTTCCTTGAAAAGAACTGTCTTTCCCTTTGGCAACCCTATTAGTTAGGTATATGTAATTATAAATTAGGTTGTTTTATATTTTTGCTAAGTACTGTTTAGAATACCAGAATAGGGAGGATGGTGTAGGTTTAAGTTTATTATAAAGGCGTTATGGCTTTTCCCATAATACCATGGTGGGCCGTTCACTAGTCAAAATGCCCGGGCTGATTTTTTGTCCCATCCCTGGTACTACATTCTTATTTAGTATACACCCAACTCTCATAAGAATAAGTGGAATGGATGGATGAATGGATAATACAGTCCTACAATCTTCTTTATCAATATTATACAAATGACCACTTTATTCATTCATTCATTCAGATATTTTGGTGGTGATTAGTATGGCATCTTAAGCATAGTGTATATGTTTGTGTCTATAATTAGCTTATTTTCCATTGATTCACAATATATAATTAATTAAGCTTGATCATGAGTGTATCAGAGAAGTCCCTTTCTGAGCTATGCCACTGATATAAAAGATATATTTTCAGCTTGGTCTCTCCGAGTCTTATTTTAACCATAATGTTTGTGACTTTCTCACCCACTGCTCCCAGATTTGTCGCTCCCAGAGAGAGGAAACATCACAGCACTGAGGCTGATCCTTAGCAATGAGATTTTGTCGCAATCAATTTTACTTTGATAATCGCCAAGGCAACAGTCTATTGTGAGAATGAGGACCACAAATGACTTCCTCTTTGCACTCAGAGATACAAAACAGGACTCACCAACTGTAAACATTAAAACCTGCCCATGTAATTGATCCCTGATACGGAAATAAAAAAGTACTGCATGCAACTCCTCAAAGTGCAAATATTTCGTCCAAAGTCCAGTACAATGAGGATCAAAAAGCAAACATAATCCAGGATGAAGCATTCATGAGTACATTAGTTTATTAAAAAAAAGAAAAGAAAAAAAACCAGAATGAGAAATATTGCATTTCACTGTGGTTTTTATTATTTTATTTATTTTAATAGTCTATCAATGAGGTTCTGAATGATAAATGAATAAACCTCTCTTTAAAACTGTTGAGTCATTGTTCATACTTAAGTGAGGGCAAGTTATCACGCTTTTCAGTGAAACATCAGAACTTTGTAAAGAAAGTCTTTATTTCACCATTCCATGTTTATTCCAAATTAGGATAGGCCAGGTGTAACAAGTTCAGTTACATCAGTGGTTCCCAAACTTTTATTGCTAGGCCCCCCTTTGTTTTACAAGAAAAATATTCGCGCCCCTCCGACCCCCCCTGTCGTGTTTTTAATAAAACATCAGTAGTAGTGAGCAAGCTTCTTTATTTTAACGTGGCTCACATCCATGCATGTAAACATAACCCGCCGCTGCTTCTACGACACAGTATATATCACAATTTGGTTTAGACACCCCCCTAGTGGTGAAGCTGAACTAACCCACATAACTCCTATCAACACATCCCCTTTTTTAGATTCTTTAGATGTTAACTGCTGAACAACACTGTGGAAACATACCTAACATTGCATAGCTTGAATTACATCCCAAACATTTGTGACAGTGTAAACTACTGAACACACAGTAATGCAGAAAGTTCCTTTTTGATATATGTATATATATCTTGCTATATATGTATACACCAACATATACATATATATATATATATGCTTAAAGGTTTAGTCTATCAGGTGGCTTGATAGAGCGTGCTGATCACAGGTGTTGTTGGTTCAAGTGGTGTGTTGTTGTCATCACACTGTCCTTCCGATGATCCCATTGTCTTTTGAGTGTACAGTAAACTTCAGTTTTCACATTATATGATCTTGGGTTTACCTCCTCCAGTACAGTTGCTCTCTTTGTCCAGATGTTTGCATTATTTCACACCTCAAACATTTAAGCAAATACAAGTAAACTGCAATAAATTATAAAATAAACTACTAACTCTTGTATGCTAGGTCCGCACCTACATGGTTATTTTTGAAAACGCAGCTGTTTCGTCCACACGTAAACGGCGTTTCAAATCACCGAAAACTGCGATTTTTGCATTTACGTGTGGACAAGGAATACAGAGTTCGTCACGCAACGTTAAAGGTATGTGCCTTTTTTCACGTCACGCTGTGCGCCACGTTATTGTTTACATGAGATGAATTGCAGAATGGCAGATAGTCAATCTTCAGGTTTTACACGCTTACATACACACACGCAGTTACTGTCCCTCCATTTACAAAGGCAGAGGCGTCACGGTGTGATTATTTTACGTGTAGTTGTTTTTTTTCCCTGTGTAATAATATTCAACATTGCTATCAATACATTTTTCAAAAAATGCCTCTCAAGGGAACCATGAACCGAGGGACAAATCGTGGCAGGATCAGCCTGATGTTATTTGTATCCCACTGTAACTTTACTGTATAAAGAGCTAACATCTCCAAAATGTCAGGAGTAGTTAGTCATTACAACAAGTGTTTGTGAACTAAAAATCAAGAATGTGGGATACTGTTTGTCCGTGATTTGAAACAGCCCAGCGCTGCTCCCGACGAAGGGAAAACCAATTCTGCAGGGGAGACCTACCTCGGCACTTGTGCAGGTGAAACCAAAGGGAAGATATGCTTCACCATATTTTCTAGTCTTTGGCTTAGAATGAAGTTGGTTTGGAAACATATTCAGCGATGCTTCATCTCCTGCTTTGCGTTTGTGTGGGTGCCCAGTGCTAGCAGCGTCCCCCCCCCCTCCAGGGGCTGGGCCCCACACTTTGGGAAGGTCTGAGTTACATGATCAAGTATGCAACATGTTGTACAGCTATGAATTCTCTTGTGGGTAAAGTGTTATAAACCATGCAGATGTGGTTTTACTGCACTAGAAAATTTCTCCTTTAATCGTGTGCATCTGATATTTCCGTTTATAACATGAGTGACTAAATTTCAAGTGGGGGAATCACTTAAATTGTGACAATTTCTTGTTAACCTAATGAATGCATTATTCCCACAAAACATCTTGTTTTAATCTGCAAAAGATGAAACACACACACTCACGACTTTTGAGTCAGCAAAACAGCAGCAGACCACTTCCTTTTTGGTGGCTCCTCCTCAGATACAAATAAAGCTCAAAGTGAAGTTCAAGTCTGCTTCTGTCTCAGTCTGATGATCATGATGTTGAAATTAAACCAGGCAGCACTGCTCTTCACTCAGCTATTAGTGGTGTGGCATGTCTTTGCAGGTACAGAGTATATTTATGTCTTTTTATCCAGATCAAATACAAATATATTTCTAATTTTTTTTCCTTTAAACAATAGAGTTTGTTGAAAAAGGACACAGAAATATGATGGTGTTCACAGGAGATTCTGTGACAATGACTTGCAACATATCTGAGCCAAATGCAACGCAAATCTCATGGACCAACAACAGATCTGTTTTCCAATATTCCATTGTGCTGAATCGCACCTTTTCAAATTTCTCATTTTATAAACTGAAAATAAATCACGAGTTACCTACAGAGATAATTATTTTTAGTGCTCAATCTGAGGATAAAGGACTTTATACATGTAGCATAACTGGCGCAGATGGCCTACAGGGCATTACGTGGAATTTAACTGTGTCTGAGAAGCCCAAAGGTGGGTAGAACAAAAACATCTCCCAATCACTTTTAGTAAAGCTTCAATAACCAATGAAAATTACATCTATGCTGCTTTACAGAATCCATTTCAAAGTATTTTCTATCCATACTGTCAACTGCAATTGGATTTCTTCTATGCGGCATCATGTTGGCTGTTTTCCTCTGCAGGTGAGTAAAACCTTTTAAACTTCATAACGGTTAAAAGAATGTAGCTCTTCTTTGTGCTGCTGTACATTTATTGTCAGCTGGGGAGACTGATTTGATCATAAAACTGACATGCCATTTTCTATTGTGTCTCCTTGGATGATTATTCTTATGTTTACCATACCATTTAGCTTTATTTTGTTTATGTCCAGGTGTTCAAATATCGAAAGGGTGCATCAAATAAGAAAAAAAAAGAGGGAAATTGGCATTGATTTCTGTGGCTCATATCACAGTGAAGATTTAAATTTAATTGCATATATTAAATTGCAAGGTAATGCTAATAAAGAAAATATATGCTGCATTGCAGATTAATCCAGATTCATAAAGTCTAAATGAACTGATATCTTTCGATTCAGTTCAATAACAAAATCATTACATTAGTTTTCACAGGCCGAATGCTCACACCAGACCAAGAATTCACTGAGCTCAGAAGGTTATTTTATTACTAAAATTAATCTTTTATTTCATAACCAGTTGAATTATTAGTTTTATTAGTTATTAGTTTACAAAATAATCAAAGGTTTGAGTAAACCTAAATGCTTTTTTTGACAATTAAAGAAAGAAAATGTAATTGCATAGTTTGGTTGGTATTTTTGTAAGTACTGCAAACTAGTTCTAAGTTTGACAGGTGTACCCAGCATGTTCATGGCTTTTTTCTCTATAGGGTCGAAGGTGCAAAGAGGAAATGGCACTAGCATAAAAATAGTTAGATGCAGTTTTAATACACTGACTCTGAAGCCATTTTTATTTTGTGGTAACCTGCTTGTTTTCACTCTACAACCACAAAAGTACACCAATGTGGTATTTTAAGGCTTAACACTTTCATACTTAAACCTAACTACTTTTGGCCATCATATTTTAAAATACCAAAAAACAAAACAAAAAAATGCAACAAAAAAACTCTCTTGGAGTAATTTTGGTAAGTTTGTCATTCCTGGGAAACTTCACCACTGTTCCAAGTTTTCTCCATTTGCATGTAATGGCTCTCACAGTGGTTCACTGAAGTCCAAAGCCTTTGAAATGGCTTTGTAACTGTTCCAGACTGAGAGACGTCAGTTATTTTGTTTATTTTTTGACAGACCAGTGTTAAACAGTGATGCTAGTATTGGTCATCGTGCAAATATACTGTTTATAAGGGGAAACCTGCAATCAGTTCAGACTGAAGAAGTCATTTGGATGAGTGATGAAATGTTTGACCCAATGAAAACACTAGATCCAGAAGAACAGGATCAACTTTCTGGGATTTCCTTACCTAGATAATTGAGCATGCATCAAGACCTTTCAGAATATCGCAAAATTAAACCCTATTACTGCAGTAAGCAAAATACAAAACAGACTAGAAAAACTGACAAACAGTAATCATACTGTATTTGCAACTATTTAAATACACTGTCTTTATAGACACGCATATTTTTTTTTTCACATTTTCATGTTGGTGCGTGTAATTAAAACCATGGTTTCATACATTACATCTATAATTCATTCCTCTACTTAAATATCAAAATACAATTATAAATAATCATCCTTATCACTATTAGCAACTTTTCAAAGAGACTGGTGTCTTGTGTTTCTTATACACTGTAATAAGTACAGTGCCTTTACTAACCAGCTGTCATAGAATAAAGTACTGAAGCACCTGCTGGACAGCAATAATATGGTCACTGCTTTTTCTCAACAGAAAATTTATGATGAGGACACTGAATCAGGATCCAGTCGAGGATCAATTTCCTCCTCAGTCAGAAGAGGTCATAAGATCTTTATTATCTTTAGCATTCTTACATCTCTGCCTTAATTCCTATCTTAGAATCTCCTCTAATATTTATTTGTATTTTTTTGTCTTTGTATGTGGGTCTCTCTTAACCACAGGGTACCACTGCTCATTTGAAAAATACCACATGGAGGAGTCAATATACAGAGTTGCAGAATTCAATCTATGGTCACTTCTAAGCTGACGAGACATCCAGATATACAGTTACACCGAGACTTGGACATTTTTCTGTTTCAAAGCAGGAACTGCAAGGGAACACAATCAGAGGGAGGACAACACTGCTACTGTAGCCTCTTCAGCTCAAGGGCACATCTCTGGCTTCGAGCATGGCAGTTTCAATCATTCACATCCCTGTTTTTAGAAAAAGCAGGCAATGAGAAGAAAGTTTGCATTATTGGAAGAGGGACAAACATGTTGTTTCAGGGTCAGGATGAAATGCAACGCCCAGTATTAGATAAAATACAGATTCTCTGAAACTGTAAATCAGACTTAGTGGAGTGGAGCCAAAGTATAGAAATATGGAGCAGGAAATTAGAAATAGTAGGTGCCTTTACCACTTGTTTGAATTTGACTGAATGTTTTTTTTGTTTATTTTGTTTTTTGTTTGGCTGCACTATGACGTCAAACAAAGTTATTGCCATTTCAAGAAAGTATTCTTAAATCAATGGTTTACCTGGAGCTTTGTCCACTAAGGTTTTGTGAGGGAATATCACAGAATGGACAACTCCGATTAGGTTAGCTTTTAAATGTGTATAAAATCAAATGGTTATAATTTCATGATTAATGCTACAGTCCTCCAAGACTTCATTACATCCCATCAGGGTATTCATGTTATCTAGTCAGCTTTTATTCAGATCATGTTATTGAAGTACGGATTGCTTGGAATTGTTTTAAAATGTCTTGTAATTTAAAGTGAGACCTAAACTCATTAACACAAACCACTGACCCATCTGGCCATATGACATTCATTGAGTCACAAGACCCTGTTAGTACCATATATAGTATACTGCAGTATAAACAACAGTGAAGATATGCCACATCTTGTGGCCCTATCCCAGTTGTTCTAAAATACGTTGCTACCATCAAATTCAAAATGAGTTTTTTAAAACTGTTTTTTAAATTTAAAAAAAGTAAAATATTCATTTAAACACTTGCTGCATTTTTAATTTTCTACTGTCAATAAAATCTGAGTTTATGAGATGTGGAAATTTTTGCATCCTGTTTTTATTTACAATTTAAATAGCATCCCATCAGAACTTAGTTTGTAGAACAAAGTTTAGTGTCATTCATAAAAAATGTGAAATAAAGCGCTGCATGGTCACAGTTTTACTTTTGCAGAAAAAGCCGGACCAGGTGCCTGAACAAGGACCTTTACAAAAACAGCTTGGAGGAAAGGTTAGAATAACGTTGTATTATTCAGATTTTCATTTCTCACAGTGTTTTCAGTCATGCATTCACCTTTTTCATAGCTTCCATAGTTTTATCTGTAATTCTTGCAATGAAAAAACAGTGTTACTAATTTATCTTAAACCTCACTGGACCATTGTGTGTGACCATAACATTATGTGTCAAAGTTATGTTATTTTTTCTATTATTATTATTATTAATTATTATTATTGCTTTCTGTTTCTCTTTCTAAGGACTTGGGACATGTACCAAAAGTTCTTGTATGATTGTAGTTTACTATTACTACTGATAATAATATGACAATATATTTTCTGCACTCGCATCAGATTCCTTGTCCTGATCAGGAGGAGTTTCACCTACATGGCCGCTATAACAGTTTTTGCTTGACTCGGGTTCCATTCACATTATATTGTGCATCTTCCAGTGACGAGTCCAGAGGAGAGCTGCCTCCATCCTCAAAGACCCCACACACACCCAACATGGACTGTTCACACTTCTACCCTCAGGACGAAGGTTTAGAAGTGTGAAATCCAGAACATCTCGACTCAACAACTCCTTCTTCCCCACTGCTATCAGACTCTTGAACAGCTGACCTATTTTAACAGTAACAATGATTTTTGCACATCAGGTCATCTCACTCACTTCTGTTGTGTTTTGTACGTGTTTCTGAGTTTTTACGTGTTTCTGAGTTTTTACGTGTTTTGGAGTTTGTACGTGCTTCGGGGTTTGTACGTGCTTTGGTGTCTGTACGTGCTTTGGAGTTTTTACGTGTTTTGAAGTTTGTATGTGCTTTGTCTCTAGGGGCCACTTGTAAATATACTTTTATTTATTCACTCCACATAAAATGTAATGTAACCATTAAAATATAAACACTTAAGCTAGACAGATAGTAGACAAAACCATTCAGACAAAATTCGTTTATTTCATAATAACCATTCAGACATTTTACAATGCAAATCACCAAAACTGTGTCTAGTTCTCAATTCATCCATTTCAATCTTCTCTAATAAATAGGTACAATCTAAAAGAAAATGAAATACCAAAAACAAAATATTCTCGCACACAATCTTCCTCATAAATCCCAAACCAGATGTTGAGGTTATTTCTCAGACTGGTAGAACCAAACCTTAAATTAAATCTTGTCTTTTCCACAACCTTTACACCAAACACCAGGAACATTAAAGAAATAATTTTAAAACATTGGCATATCCTTCAAAGTGATCCAAACTTACCAGGGATTTTTAAAGAACCACCAATGATTAGAGAGGTAAAAACATTAGAGATATGCTTGACAAAGCTTTCCAGGACCCTAAAACTCCAGAAATAACCTTGATAAATCATAACCTACAAATAATTTTAAATGTGGGTCTTGCATAAACTGTCAATACACAAAAAATTTTAAATGATTTAAACACCCTATTAGTGGCAAGCTCATTGACATAAAGGGTTTTATGACTTGCAAAACTAAAAATGTAATCTAGATGACACAGTGCCCATGCAAAAGAAACATAAGAGAAACATCCTCTAAAAGAATGAATTAATGAACACAGAAGTTTGATTAAGAGAAATGATTTAACCAGTCCTGTTGCAAGACATTTTAATTAAATAATTCACCTTTTTTTTTTATAGGCATTAAAGCCATTAAACCTAGTCAAAGAAGTGGCAATATTAATTTTATCAGAAAAAAAGAGAAGCATTCTGATATTTTGTTTGAATAGTTTACAGCCTACAGGTATGGATGAGGACTTTGATGTCTCTGATGACTTATCCAGGAGCTCATAAAAGATCCCAGAGCAACATCTAAATAACTGCAGGCTTCATTTGATTTAGTTAGGGTCAGTAGTAATAAACGATAAGAAAGAGACTGCACAAATGGCACCAATCGGAGAATTCCAAGGAGAAAAATACTGCTCATCAAAAAGTCTCATTCCATATTTGTCATATTCATCCTAATAATCCCCAAGACCTTTAGGAAAATAATGTCAGGACTTTTGAGAGAAAATTTGAACTGATTGAAAGGTTTGCAGTGTAGCACAACTAACAAAGCCACCCAGATCATTTGTGTCCTAAACAAGGTTTACATTTGTACTTTTTTTCACCACTTATTACACGTAATACAAGTTATATATTTTAGAGCTGTTTGCCTGTGTTACTTTCCATTTGATATTCATCTATCAGCTTTTCCTCTACAGAGCAATAAGGAAGTGGTGCCTTCAGCAGTCTCGTGTTAACTTTGAAGCTGATCATACATTTAGATAAGGAGTGTTCAGCATCTCATGTGATTTGTCTTTCAGAATGTTTTCCCGAATGCCCAACATCTGAATAAAGGGGGAGTTTCTTTTAAAAAAGAAAAAAGACAAACTAACAATATAAATCTCACCAAATTGATTAAAATCACTGCCTGTATACTGTATCGCTCATCAGCCTGTGTACTTTGATATCCTTCTGCCATTTTAATTTTTTTCTTATTTTTTAACCAATAACCAATAACTATACCTTTAAAAAGGTATAGTTTAAGGTTTAGATACTGGCAGTTTTTAGAGCTGTTGGTAACGTACTGAAGTACTTTTTTCTTTTTTTATTCTCCCAGGTTTTATTTTTGTGTGTAACCTCCATAGATTGTATGTTGATGGGCCACTGTGAGATCAACCAGTTTCTGAATTCTCCACTACTCAATAAACAAAATAAGGAGTCGTAATAATAATAATAATAATAATAATAATAATAAAACATCCTTTGGGAAAAAGCCGAGAAAATGCATATATTTATCTTACCTCATAAGAAGTCATGCAAGCATATAACCATGTTGTTTACATTACAGTGTAAACAGAAGAAAACCACTGAAAGTATTGTAGTTCATGCTGTCGTCATAGACAATCCTGTTTGCCTGGAGCTCCACATACACATTGTCTCCCACTTCGAGAGGGATGACCACAGCATTGCTACCCATGTCATTGGCATCACTTCCACTGGTATCCCAGACGGATGTCAGTCTTTTACCATTCTTCATGAGGCTTACAACGGAGTTGGGAACAGAGTTGAGGTTGTTAAACATTGAGAATCGAAAGAAGTACATTCCTTTGGTCATGGCTGTGAAAATCCCTGTCAAAAAATTAAAGCTGGTTAGATTTCACAGGTTTTCATGACTTTCTCTTTCTCCATGCATTACCGTACTTTCTCTGTTACAGAGATACTACCTGTTGAAGGATTGTAGCCACTGCCTGTGTTGGAGAAAATGTTCTTGTACCGCAGTGGAGTAGGACTGTCAAAAGGGCCAGTGTTTCCAAAGCCAGAATCAAGGAGGGCTACAGAAAAGGCTACCTGAGGAATGCCTGAAAGCAACAAATTTAATAAGAATTTCCAGAACAAAATTACATTTCAATCTTACAATTAATCAAACCAGGTTGACTCATGTTACCTCCAATACGTTTCTGCAGATCCATGACTTCTTTTTCAGTTTTTTGAAGCTTGATTTCTAGAAGCGTTATTTTATCCGCAATGTTTGTGACTTTCTCTCCCACAGCTCCCAGGTCTTGAGTTATACGAGTGAAAGAGCAGACATCACAAATTTTGTCACAATCGCTTTTAATCTGAGAATCACAAAGACAGCTGCCGATTGCCAGAATGAGGACTGCAAATGACTTCATCTTTGCACTTTTGTGCTCTGCTTCTCTGTTCAGAAGTCCTTGACTTTTATCTCTTCAGAGATGCAAAACAGGATGTGGCCAACTGTAAACATTAAAACAAGTTTTACTGGTCAGGTCATTAAATACATCAAATATTAGCTTTAACATCCTGGCCACTGTCAAAACACAAACTCCTCACAGTGCAATCTTTCCATCCAATGTTCAGCACACTGAAACATAGAGGCAAGGGAAAGAGCTGTAGGACACAGATTAGTGAGTGACAAAGCCATAATCCAGGACAAAACAACATTAGTACAAAGAAACAAATAAATATAAAAATAAGTTATGAAGTTATGAATGATCAGTGTTGGGACTAA
>NW_024582650.1:2421-19950 GCF_018398535.1 Haplochromis burtoni | reverse complement strand
GGGCGTTTTGAAAAATACATACCGACAGTTTTTGAGGTGTTCAACATTAGGCATGAGTCCTCCAGCCAGCTATGCATTAATGCTAAAGCAGCTGTAAGATCTTTTGCCACCTGCTGGACACTATTTGCTTGCGTATATATAACTGCATCATCTGCATACATTTGAGTAAATAAATTTGGATAGACTTCAGGTAAGTTATTGATAAAAAGAGAGAACAATAAGGGCCCAAGAACAGATCCTTGAGGAACCCCTGTATCACAGTCTAAATATGGAGATTTAACCCCATCCAACACCACACACTGTTTCCTGTGTGAGAGATATGAAGCAAACCACTGAAGAGCCTGACTGGAGTTAAAAAAAACCCTATTGAAAGAAAGAAAAGAAATGGCAGGAATGCCAGAGGAGCAAAACACCAGCTACTGGTAGACATAACAGTTGCCCGAGACTGCAAGGCCAGAATGACCAACCAACCTTTGCGCTCCCTGGATTGATTACAAGAAGGCCCATGACTTCATGCCCCACACCTGGATCCTGGAATGCCTAGAACTGTACAAGATCAACAGGATCCTAAAAGCCTTCATCAGGGACTCAATGGGGGATGTGGTGCACAACACTAGAAGCCAACTTCAAGCCCATAGGAAAAGTCAGTATGAACCACACCATCAGGATCTACAGTAAGGACAATCGGAATGTCGTTCAGATTGGAGAAGTGTAGTTGAATGGTAATGTAGAGAAGGAAGGTAGTCAGAACTGAGGGGATTGCACTACCAGAAGGCAACATTGCAGACATTGTGGACAGCTACAAGTTTTGCTTCGCCGCTTGTGCAGCTCACTGGTATAGTTTCTCACTGGTGGCTGTTGTCGCTTGCAATATTATTTTTACTTTTTTGTGTCTAGACTTTGTTTCTCCTGCTAGAATTTATGATCGGGGCACGCTGTTGCACATTAAAGATTCAATGGAGAGCTACTTTGACAGCTGGGACAGTTACAGGAAAACTTTTCCTCCTCCTTTTGTGTGATCCTCAGCTGACTGCACGCTACTGTACATACTAGTTGGATTCAATCTGAAAAAAAGGAAAAGGGGATCCAGGGCCGGTGTCCAGGTGAGACTGAGAAGGCACCGAAGATTAGCTTCTTGGTTGTGGGGAGATTCCTGGTGCCTGCGATCGGTTCATCTATTGACATCTGGTGGGGATGCCACCCTTCAGTCTGCAGTCTGTGATCCATGGCTTAATGGCAGCATGCTCACCCTATGTCCATCATCTGTCCGCCATTTTGCCAGCAGTAGCGATGTACCATCATGCACATTAGCATCGCCTAACTTCGGAGTCAACGCCTGGCATGGCAGGTGTACAGGTGTGCACAGGTGCTTAATTCAAGAGCCACTGCAGTCAGCTGTTGAGTGCGCCAACCAAGCGTCATCGATCCGGTTTGCCCTGCTTAACGCTTGCTCAATTACTAACAAATCATTTATTTTAAACCAGCGGCCCCTAACCTTTTTTGCGCCATGGACCAGTTTAATGTCAGACAATATTCTCGTGGACCGGCCTTTAAGGTGTCACGGATAAATACAACAAAATAAAATGATACGACCAAGACAAAAACTGCGGTATTTTGTAAATATAATAATAAACATGAATTCACTGTGTAATTGTGTAACTTTATTAGCAGCTTCCTTCCGAAATGTGCCATCAACATTGAGAGTTTGCGCATTTAAAGAGGAGCATTTTCTCTCTGTCGCTTAATGCTCTGTGGTTGCTATGGTAACATGTAAACATTTCTTTCAAAAAAAGGCCCAGGGAAACCGAGTTAATGATAAGACCCCTGAAAACCATAAATTTCACACCTGAGCCTCAACTCTCTTTATGAAGGAATCTCTAAACTTTATGTGTTTAACCGAGAAGCGGCAGCAAAGTGACCTTCCGACATCCATTATTAAATTGGAGAAGGTTGTAATGCTGGGAGATCTAAACCTTCATATTGACGATGCATCCTGTAACATGGTTACTGACTTCAACACTGTTGCAGTCTTTTAACTTTAGGCAGCATGTTTCTGGCCCTTCACATATAAGGGTCACACATTGGATCTTGTTTTCTCCCTGGGTTTAAATACAAATGATGTTCGTGTAGAGGATGCCCATGTGAGTGGCCATAGCTGCATATTCTTTAATTTATCATTGTATTTGGATCCTCCGGCTCCTAAACTGATGATTCAAAGTTGAATTATAAACCAGGATGCTGCTGAAAGGTTCTCTGCCATGTTTGATGCTGACATGGCTTGCAGTGGTGTGGACTCATTTGTATCATCCTTTAACAATCAGTGTAACTCTATTTTAGACATAGTGGCACCTGTCCTATGTTTGAAATCTCATCCTTGGATAAATGAAAATATTCGTAATTTTAGGAGATACTGTTGCAAGCTAGAACGTTTGTGCAAGGCCTCCAGGCTCGAGGTTCATAGGTTACATCTTAAAGAATCAATTTTCTTACTAAATAACATTCGGAAAAAGTGAATTGAATAACTTTATTGTCATTGTCGCTTGAACAACGAAATTAAAATTTAAAAGTTGTCTTCGATCGGTGCTAAAAACCTTAAAATACAAATAAAACAACAGAACATTTACATTCATTCCAATACATATGCCTCAATTAGTTGCATATTATTCCACAACATGGTACAGTTGCTAATGCTGATGTTCAAATACGATATTGCTGTTGGGTAGAACCTGTGTTTAAGTCTGTTTGTTCGTGCTTTGATTGTCCTATACCGTCTGTCCGAGGGCAGCAGTTTCAACAGGGAATGGCTGGGGTGAGAAGTGTCTTTAATGATGTTCTGAATTTTTTTTAAGCAACGGCTTTCATGTAAATCCTTCAGCATAGGGAGAGGGCAGCCAATGATCTTTTGGGCGGTGTTAATAACCCCTTGGAGTGCTTTCCTCTGAGCTGCCGTACAGCCAGTGTACCAAATGCCTATGCCATAAGTTAGTACACTCTCAGTGGTAGCTCTATAGAAGGACACCATCAGTCTCTTTGTGATATTATTCTTCCTGAGAATTCTCAGGACGTACAGTCTCTTTTGGGCCTTCTTCAGTAGCTCAGAGGTATTTATACTCCAGGACAAGTTCTCCTCCATGTGGACTCAACAAAAACGAAAGTCTGCCACCCTCTCCACACAGTCTCCCTTTATAGTTAGGGGTGAAAACCCACATGACATCATACTAATGAATTGCATCAAGGTATAAATATCAAGGTAAAAACTAATAGTAGTCAAGTAAGTCAAGTAATAAGTAACTAAACAGAGTAATGATAAATATACAACACAGTGACAAAATAAATGGTATTTTGATCATAATATATTAAAAATAATGTGATGTGAGTCATACCAGTCTTAACAAATAAAGGATGTGCAGTTCACTTACTTCACCATGGCATCTGCTTCAGAGATAACCTTGGCTATTAGCTAAGATAAGATAAGATAACTCTTTATTGTCATTGCACAGTCATACATAGTACAATAGTACAATGAAATTGGAAAACTGTCCTACGTCAGCACTACATGTAACACAACACGACACGATACGACACATCGCAACACAACACAAACAACACAACACAGTATAATAACTTAGTAATAAAAAAGAAGAATAAGTGTATTTGTATTGCACACTGTTATTATTGCACATTAATTATTATTGCACCTTGTTATAAATATAAATATTATTATTATTACTGTTTTTACTGTTGTTAACCCCCCCCCCCAAAAAAAAAAGTCCAGGTAGATAGCCAGTCAGGTCAGCTATTTGCATTGATCAGGGCTATTGCCCTGTTGTAAAAGCTGCCCTTGAGTCTATTTGTTCGGGACCTCAGCAGCCTGAACCTCCTGCCAGATGGCAGCAGCTTGAACACCCCGTGTCCTGGGTAAGGGCTGGTGGGTAATGCAGTTCCAATCAGATAGCAGTTACTTTCCTACAATTTTATTTGGCTCTTAGGTATTTGGATTGTGCAAGCTTTGGAACCTGTTTTAAGTTTTTTCGGTGAACTTTAATGTTACTTCTATACAGGTCCCAATATAAGTGCCTCATTTTTACTACAAAAAATATTTTTGAGAAATAAGGACAATAAAAGGCAAAGTTGATGTGTTACTGTCATGGGCCACAAGACTGGTACGTAGGCAGAACCCAAAAGCAGGCTCAATGAACAACAGGTAAGTACAATGAACTGAAATTTATTCAATCTCATTGGTCTGGAGGTGGTAACTGTGCAAGTATCCCAGAGAGTGAAAATAGTGTAGTCCAGCGATTTCCAAGATTCAAACATATGAGAGCCAAGTTACAACCATGGGGTAGAGGACGGTCTGGTGGAGAGTGGAAGTCAGCACTGGTCTGAAGTACTCCACAGTTGATTGTTGTTTAAAGGCTTGCAAGGGGCTGTGGCAGGTGAGGGATGGAAACCCCGTCCTGGGAGCCGGGCCAGGATGGTAGGACCACAGTGGAAAAAACCCCATACATTTGCACGGTCCATGACAGTTACTGGTGGTCATGTTTAGACAGGCACTTGTTAATAATCTTGGTTTTAGAAATTAAAAGCTACTGTAACAAAGTTCATTGGAAACATTTGTCTTCATGAGGATGTTGATACACATAAAGTCTGTTTTCCTCAGCTTTAAGGTTGCTGAAATTATCTTATTCCTCACTGACCAACAGTATCCATTTACCTAAGTCTTCATTAAATCTTTATGATGATCACACTGACAGAAATACCACAACACAACACTTTGTGAAACTGACAGCTGAAACTGTTTTTTCAGCCTGATTAGATAGGTGTTTATCAAAGTAATAAGTTATTGGTGAAGTGTAACTGATACACACAGCCTGATCACATTATTTGGCAGAAATGGGTCTGCATGTAATTAGATAGATACTTTATTTTTGAACAATTAAATAAAATAAAGTACAAAAACAAGATACTACATGATCATTTTCAACCCCATCACTCTCTCTTTCTCTCTCAATATATGTAAATTTCTGCACTTAGTTCTTGTTGGTTTGTTTGCTTTATAAATGAATCAAGAAGACCATTTAAATAATAAATACCAATACTGTGCTACCTTTCTAGAAGACTATAATTAATAAGATTAATAGATTGGATCTTGCTTCACATTTATTTTTACTTCTGTTTTATTACATGTAAATCTGTCTTACCTAGTTGAAGCTTAAGCTTCAGCATAAGCTTAGTTGAATGTGTTCATTCCCCAAACCTGTACTGTTAAGTCTTACATGTAATTTCCACATAATTCAATTTAGAGTTTTTATAATTAGATATTGGATTAAATATATTGTGTTGCTGAAGCTGTGTACTTTCATGCTGTGTCTTGCAAAACAAATCAAAGGATAATTATTTTGTGTTATTCAACATTTGCATGATTAAGCAGTTTAGGCAGGCTAAACTGTGTGTTTTGCAGTACTAGTGAGTCCTTCTGGTACTAGTACTAGTGAGGTTTACAGCAATGCATTTCAAGTGCTACAGAACAACATACGGTATGTTGTTCATTGCAACTGTTAGGTTATATCAAGAGTGGTAAAGATTAACTTGAATTTAAGATGGAGACATGGATTGGATTCATTTACCTTTTATACCATTTGTATATTTTCTGGGGTGGGGGTATTTTATTATTTAAAACAATGAAACTATTTTTATCTCAGGAGGTTTTTGCATATTTTAGTTCAGTAGTATCAGTCTTTATATCATCATTATTATCATTATATCATGTCTCCTTTAAGACTATGAATTTGATTGTATTATATTAAAAATACTGCTACACTGACACTCTGGTGTATATTTAGTGTTGCTTATTTGAGTTACTTATTAATTAACTAACTAATTAGTCATTATTCTTAAAATTGTCCTATCACTCAAATGATTTGTTTTGTAATTGTTTGGTCTCTTTTAATCTTTAATGTGGATTTGAGCATTTTATTATGTGACTGTGTTAAGCAGAGGTGTTATGAAGTCATATTCCCGGTATTTAGAGGCTAATTGGTAGTCTGACTACTGCTCAGTATAGATGCTTTTATTCCTTGTGCTGGAGTACCATCTTGTGGCACATTTAAGAATTATTCAAAATATATCCTTTGTATTTTTGTACAGTCAAATATACAAAGGAGTATTCAGGCAGAAAAAAAAAATGAATTGTACGTTTTGAGAAAAGACACTATTCTTTTTCTTAATGTGGCACAAATACTTCATCGTACAAATACAACTATTCCTTAACAGGTCTATAATGTGGGTATTTGAAGCCAATCATGTTAACCTTATTACTTATTCATATATAAATTCATGTATAAACTGAATGTCTTACAACTCAATTCCTGAATGTAAGCCCCCCGTCTCACCAAGGATTATCACAGTACCACAATTCATACACAGTTCTTTAGAGAAATACAATATCAAGTAAACTCAGGCAGATTTCCCCCCAAAGTACTGTGGAGGAATTACAACCATTTTTTAATGCACAGTCCCCCATTGAAAGCGGCTCCAAAGTAACTGAACAAACCAACATAATTTGAAATTTAAGAATTGTGTTTAAATATTTGGATAAAAATGCTTTGTGGTTTAGAACCGTTTTTCTAATCAAGTTCCTTCACTGTAGACCCCTCACAGCACTCAGAGGCTACAGACAAAGCCTAAGCGGGGCTGTCTTCTTCTTTGATGGCTGACAACCATCACATAGCTGCATTAGCACCACTTTCTGGACTTGAATGGTAATACAAGACTCCATAATACAAGCTACACCATCTTCTAAAGACTTTGGAAAATATTACTTCCCTTCTCTTTTTTCCTATTATCTTATCATGACTCAGTCCTAACTTAATCCTATCTAATCAAACTTTTTTATCTTTTTTTTATCTATGTCGAACCAATGCTGCAATTTCCTTTCTATTTTAAATACTAAGTGCCTTTACTTCCAATTTAATCTATGTAAAATCCATTTCCATCTTGTATCGTTTCAGTGCTTAGTCAAAGTAACTGCACATATGATGGCATACAAATATATTTAATTTCTCTCACCACATCACTTACTGAGAAGACAGCAGGTATGCCTTAAAGTAAATCTATTGGTTATTTGAACAGAAATTAAGAAAAAAAAAATTTCCCATCCAAAAAATCATGGAGAAATATATGGAAGGTTATTTTTCTTTAGTGGCATTGAGGCATTTTTCTGTGTGTAAATTCCTTTGGATGCTATATTGTGTTTTAGTTGCATTTCTGTTCAGACTGCAAGACAGGATAACTAGTATATCAATATATGATATGGATAATACGTAAATAAGCATTATATTATAAGTAAGTATTATAATTAATACTTATAATGCACCGTCTCATATTTAATGAGGCTCAAAAGTAACTGAACAAACCATCATTATTTTACATTTTAAAGGATTTTAAAGAATTGTGTTTAAATATTTGGATAAAAATCCTTTGCAGGTTAGAACCAGTGGACATCAATAAAAACACGTCTGCACTTATCCTTGAAAATGTTGGGACACTGTGTGAAATGTAAATAAAACCCAAATGCAATCTCAAACAATGGAAGATAGAAAGCATATCAAATGTTTAACCATTGGACATTTTACTCTTACATGAAAAATGTTAAATCACTTTGAGTTTGTTGGCAGTAACACATTTCAAAAAAGTTGGGACAGGGAAACAAAACCTTGCAAATGCAAATGCAAGACACAGGAATCAGGAGTGAAGAGTCAAACATAAAGCAACAATCCAGAGAAAATAAAGAGCGAGTCAGAGGATGCAAAATCACAGAACTCTAGCAATACTATAGGAAGCACTGGGAATAAGGTGAAGAATCATACTGCTTACTCAGGCAATCCATCAAAGAAAGATTTAGACAATATGTACAAAAATTAAGCACAAGACAGAAAAACAGCTACCAAAATAAGACAAGGAGGAAGACACAACTGAAATGGAAATATGGTCACCTACCAATCAAAGTACAGAAAGCTCATTTGAGGTTATAAATATATAAGTCTGAAGGACTTTTCGTGGGTAAAGACAAAGTTCCTCTAACATCTCCTCCCATGTCATACTGGACACAACTCAAGATGCTGTTCTCTTTGTTCTCTTTGAACTTTAAATTAAACTTGCGCTTTATCTGCATTAGTAAATCATGTGCTTAATTATTATATGCTACTGAGAGCCACAGGTATGATCAAATTTCTTTTATAACACAAGAAAAACAACAACAACAACAAAACATGTTGTTGTTTAACTCTACCTCAAAAGACAACACAGGTGTAACAGATGACATGGTCATAGCTCAGTATATATAGAAAATACTTTTATGAAGAGGTTTCTGTATAAAATTAGTAGTAAATTAATTTAAATTTCTATCTTGACCTTCACTGGAAGTGATTGATCCGGCTTATTGCCACTACCTACTTTTGAGGTATTCAGACACTGTTAAATTGCACACACCGTTGTGTAGACCACTTTTATCAGTTGTGCTGAGTGCTAAAAATAATTGTAGGTAACTCGTGATTTATTTTTTCATGGAAAAAAAATCAGCTGATCAACATCAAATATCAGCTTGGTAAGTAAACCCAGGTTTACCTTAACTAGGTACTCACATGAAAGTGGTGGCAATGGCAACATCTGATTCACAGTCACATTGATCGGTGCACCAGAAGCTGAGTGGAGGATTTTAAATATGAACAGTAAACTAGAATACTACAAAGTTATGAACATTTTACACACATGATTCAGGATGCAAGTAAAATTTCTGCTGCAGATAAATCAGAGATGTGAGAGAAAAAACTCCGTCCAAGCTGCTGTGCTCACAGACAGCTGCATGCTTGAGCTAAAGAGGCTATAGTAGCTCTCTTTCATTTCCTCTGATGTGTTCTCATGCAGTTCCTGCATGTCCATGTCTCTGTGTAACTGCATGGCTCATCAGCTTAGAAGTGATCATAGGCTGAATTCAGGTTCTCCATATACTGACTCCTCTGCTTGTTATTTTTCCAATGAGCAGTGCGACCCTGTGGTTGATGGAGCTCCAACTATAAAGATAGAAAGTGCAAAAACAAAACATGAGAGAAATTAGACCAGAGACATGTGAGAGTGTTACAGAGAGTTTTAGAGATGACAGAGATCTTCTGCCCTCCTCTGACTCAGAAGGCATCTCACTGCAGACTGGACCTTGAGTCCGTTTCTTCATCATAATTTTTCTTCAGAGAAAATGCAGTGACCAATAATAAAACCCCTCATCTTAGTACTGTGGAGGTGTTTTAGGGACATTATAAGATCAGTGTAGGTTCATAAAGAGATTTTAAATCGTACAGTGATCACATGAAATGCAAAACATTTTGAGAATTTGTGGTGTTTTAGCACAACAGTAAAATCTTTGCATGGTGTGTTTGCTGTAACTCGTTAACATGCCAATGCTGTTTGAAACTATTATGCAAACATGATAACTGTTTTTAGATTGGACTTCAAAAACATGAACATACTTAAACACTAAACAAAATGTCTTTTAGCAAATAAAATAAAATGAAAAAAATAAAATTGTGCTGTAGTATTTAAATAGTGCAACTTATTTAACACAGCGCAGGCAACTGCTACATTAAAACTGCCTGCTCAGTACTGTTTAGCTCTCATTAATGCCAATCAAACATCTATGACCAGGACAACCAAGCTTTATCTCGCAACTCAATCCTCAATCTAAAAGGAATTTGGGGAGTTTAAAATATACATTAATATCTTAGGTTCTTTTTTTGTTCTCAGAGTTTAGTTTTTGTTTTTTTTTATTGTTAGCTGTAAATCAGGATGAGTATTGCGGGTTGGTTATTAGATGAGTATTTAAAAGGATGATGTCTGAAATCATCCATTTCTTTCATAATTTCTGTTCATCTTTTATTTCTGATCTTTCACTTCCTAAAATCTATGCAGTTACATTTGTACTCTATAAATATTTACTGCAATATTTACTGCCTGTTTACACACTCTACTGCATGAAGAAACATACCTCATCAAAAGCACAAAGGGCTGGTTCAGCCCTTGTAGGTTAGCATTAGTTTGCAGTACTGACAGAAGTAGTGAACAAATTGTATGATTTATTTTATTTTGTTACCTGAAAAAAAACCCACACATTTTATTTGTTAACATTATCTTGCAATTTGAATTTTATTTTTTTAAATCGTGTATTAAAGACATCATAGACACAATTTTTTTCAGTATCCAATATCCAGGTCAGTGAGCAGCATGGTATGAGCTCCTCAAACTAAGTTGCATTTAACTATTCTTTTTTATCTGATGCAATTTTCAGATGTTTCAAAACCTAGACATATATTTCCTTATGTACATAAAATAATTGTAGTTTAGAGTAAAGCAACACTTTATATGCAGGCAGACACAATAGAAAATGATCACTGATAAAAATACTGACAAAAGTTCAACAGCAGGATAGAAAAAAAAGCACACTGATGCGTTTATTAGAAAGTTAAGTGTTAAAAGGTTTTACTCCCCTGCAGAGGAAGAAAAATGATCCCACATAGAAGGAATCCAATTGCAGATGGGAGTATATATAAAAAATACTTTGATGAAATGGATTCTGCATAAACAAGCAGCCAATTAATTTTAATTGCCTATTGTTTACTGGAAGTCATTATAACTGTTTTTTTTATTCTACCCAAGTTTGAGGTTCTCACACACTCAAATTCTATGTAATGCTGTGTAGTCCATCTAGGCCACTTATGATACATGTATAAAGTCCTTCATCCTCAGGTTGAGCACTAAAAATAATTATCTCACTGGGTAACTCGTGATTTATTTTTAGTTTGTAAAATGAAAAATTTGAAGAGGTGTGATTCAGCACAACGGAATATTGGAAAGCAGATCTGCCGTTGCTCCAGGAGATTTGTGTTGCATTTATGTTGGATATGTTGCAAGTCAACGTCACTGAGCCTCCTCTGAACACCAAGATAGACCTGTGGTCTTCTTCAGGCTTCTCTAAAGTTTAAATGGAAAAAATAAATTAAAAACAAGGTATCTATTTAATCTGGATAAAAAGATGATTCACAAACACAAGTGTGCTCTGTACCTGCAAAGACATGGCACATCACTAAAAGCTGAATGAAGAGCAGTGCTGCTTTGTGTATTGTAAATCTTATGTGGAATGAAACATGAACTTAGGTTGCATACAGTGTTTCAATGTAACAACAAATTGTAATAAATGAAGTAAATAAAGGGTTGTTCTTCATGTTATAAATGAAAATAAAATAACATGCACTTAAAACTGTGGTGGCATAGATTAACACCCTTTACCCACTTCACAGTTGTGACCATGTTGCATACTTAATCAGTATAGTGTCTATAAAAACTTTTGTAGACAATTGTTTTGTTTTATTTTTTATTTTGCTCACACCTAAAGACTAAATGTGACACAGTGCATGCTACAAAATTGCAATTTTACCCTGTCATTAGTGAGTAACAAAAACAACAACAACGCTGTCATGAAATAATGCTTCATCTAACAAAATAAATAAATCTGCTGTTAAAAATGCTCATCAGAACTCTACTTTTCCTTTTAGAGGCATGTATGAATATTCATTTACAATTGGCTGTTACATTTAAAGATAGGTTAGATCAGTAACGGAAGTCCCTTCAACAAGTGGAACTTACAAAGAGTTTCTCTTGGCAAAGCAAATGCGTTTGGCGCAGCAGGACATTCAGATCAGATGAACTAAGTGAACAGCACTACCTGTATTTCTTGTGTGGGTCACCAAGAACAATCTCTCCAACGGGAGATTGAGAGACCAGTGACGGACTGCTAGATCGGCTGTGAAATTCACATGCAGTTGTTCGCACTAAAGGAATACTACCATCATTTCATTGCTACCATATTGCGCCAGCTGTGGTCTCAAGGCTCACCCTGATAACAGACGGTGTTTAGACTGTTCCTTCCTGTTATAAGTCCAAGTCCACCTGGGTCGGCTGGAAGACTGTTTACTTAGCCTGGCTGGGCGAAGGATACTCTAACTCAGGACACACACACACGCATACACATACACTGATACACACTCATCCCCCCTCCCTTTCCAAATTTCTATTTCTGATTCTGATGAACAAGGATTTGGCCTATTGTGTTTAAAAATACCCAATATTATTTCACTGCTTTTGTTGGAGTGCCACCTTTTGGTACATTTGAGAATTGTTGATAATTTATTCTTACACAGCAAGTAGAATGGTTGAAGCCAGTTCTATTCACCTTTATTCCTTCCATTTTTAAAAAAAATGTTGTTTAATTTCACAGAAATCGCACCACATCTAACCTTCATTTACCATCACCCTGTGTATAAAATAAGTCACATCTTCTGCAGTTCAGTCTCTGGATGTAAAATTCTCTTTCGACTGGGGATAATCTTTGGAGTACAATCCACTTTTAAACAGACACCATTCTGTAGTTTTATTAGGGTCTGATCAGAGCATGGAGTTGAAAGTGGTTCTGTTAAATTGATTAATAAAGACCATTTAAAACAAACACAAAGCTTACAACGAAACAACAACTTCATATCTTGTAATGGTCAAAAATAACAAGCACATGATTCTGTGAGTCACATGCTGCACTTTTCACTTCATATACCACGTCAATGCTGTTGCTCTCAATTGCAGTTATACCAAAGTCCAGGTAAATTGCATGACGGCTGGTTTAAATGTAATATTTGAGGCCTTTGTTTTCCATTACTTGCATGGTTTACATATTGGAGCAATGCTTTGTACCTTTGTCCACTGACCTCACTGGTCATTTTCAGGGGTTTACACGAATATGTATTTCGTTTACAGACCTAACAACGTTTTTTTTTCCAGACTTTGGAAAAAAGTCTTTCTTATAACTTTAAGATTTGCGGATGGATGAAGCTGCCTTCTTTTGTGCCAATTACTGCCACCGTTTCCCTTCACGATGTGACTCCATGACACATATGCTTCTGATGATAGTGCTTCTGATGAGTACAGACGCTGAAGGTACGTAGATTATCCTTTATTGCTGTTGCTTTGGTCGAAGGTAGAATAGAAAATGTCTTACATCTCTTATTTTAAATAAGAAGAAAACCCGTTTTTTTAGTGAGCTGCCCGCGATCACCTTCGTTTTGGTATTTAATTTCTTCACTGTAGGTGATCACTTCGAGTTTCTACGCTAAACATCAATTGTAAATTATTATGTTTTAAAAATGTTTTTAAAAAATGTAAAAGTGTAGGATTGAGAGTCGTGTTTTGTTTTTATAACCCACTCCTAAGTACACCTCATCAGTAACTGTTTTTGATATGGGCGAGACGGGCAGTTGCCCAGGGCGGCATCACGGCATCGGCAAAAAAGTTGCTCGTACTCTGCCCCGACATCATGCCAGCGCATTTTGAGGATGGCATAGACACTGATCGGTGTTCTTACGGCCATTTGCTGGGAGTACGGGCGCCCTCCGCTGCTTGCGACACAGGGAAGAGAGGGCGGGGATTCTCTGGCTGGGGAGCAGCATCTAATAACCAACTCGCAAAATAAAACAAAATAAAAACAAACCAACAAACACGAAAACACCAGACATTATGATACAGACTTATAATTTGCACCGATGTTTTTTCGAAATTCTATACGCGAAAAGTGAGCGCGAGAGCCCTCGGTGCGCCTGCTCGCTGCTGAAGTCAAAGTAAACTTTATTGTCATCTCCGCTACATACAGTCCAGTATATAGAGAGACGAGACGACGAGGCTCCAGTTACAGCAGTGCAAGTAAACAAACAATAAATATAAGAAGAGTAAGAAAATAAATATACACTTTAGGACTCGGGGTAAAGGGATCAATAACAATTTAAAATTTATAATTTACAGTTTGATGATTTAAAGTCTCACACACAACCTGTCGAAAGGGGAGGGGGCTGGCTGCTTCCAAATAGAGCACATTTCATTCATAATGTTGTAAATCCAAGACCATCATGTATTCATGATTTGAATCCTGGGTTGTGTGAAATCCCAGAAATAAACCCTAGACAAAGCGAATCTGTGAACTAAGTTGTAGTTATGTTGTGGTGATCCTTGGGTTGGGGGATGGGTGTTCATACTGGAGTGCAAAATTAAAACCAATGGAAGATGGACAAGAAAAGTTCAAAGCCATCAGGTGCTCAGTTTAGAAAAAAGAGAAAAGAAGAGGAAGAGAAACAATACAGTAAGCAGATGTGTCATTGGATAAAGGTAGGTCATGTATCCTGAAACAATCATAATCATAATCAGGATACTTTATTAATCCCTAAGGAAATTATGTGGGTTACAGATGCTCCGAGAAGAAATTGTAAAAATAGCAACAGTAACAGACTAAACTCCAAACAATCCATTATATTACAGATTTTACACAATTAAGAAATAGCACTAATATATGCAGATCACTCAATTATAAATGTCAAGGATTAACAGAAGTGATTATAAATAAATATAAAGAAAATTTACAGAGTGGAAAAGAGCGTGTGTAAAATGCGTGTAACTATTGCAGTGTTTACAGTGTATTAGATGGAGGAGTTGTACGGGAGATGGCCACAGGCAGGAATGATTTCCTGTGTCATTCAGAGGTGCTTTTTGGTAATGTCAGTCTCTCACTGAACGTGCTCCTGTGACTAGCCAGTATGTCATGGAGTGGGTGAGAGGTATTATCCATGATTATCCTTATTTTGCACAACACCTGCCTCTCAGACACCACCCTTAACCCCCCCCCCCCCCCCCCCGCCCCCCCCCCCCCCCCCCCCCCCCCCCCCCCCCCCCCCCCCCCCCCCCCCCCAACACACACACACACAACACACACACACACACACACACACACACAAACACACATACATTCAGACATAAATTTTGATTGTCTCTTTACAGCTCTCCAGGTGATTGGTGGAAGTGACAGTGGTTCAAGGAGGTACCGCTATTTTACCGTGCCATGTCACTGGTACCAATGATGACCTGACACAGATTACCTGGCAGAGGAGGACGAGAGAAAAACCTCACAATGACAATTTTCTAACTATCTTACTCAGAGATGGACCACAGTTTGTCAGTGAACGTGATGATCGATTTAAATATATCGGGAATTTTAACAACAATAATGGAACTCTCCAGTTATCCAATGTTGCCCTGAAGGATGAAGGCAGCTACACGTGCATCTTCACGTTGTTTCCAAGTGGAAATCAGAAGACAGAAATACCTCTAAACTTGCTTGGTATACTAAACTTTTTTTTATCTTTATTTTAAAATACTCTTGTGTTTGTATGTGAGAAACAATTATTGTCACCATCTGTCTTGCATGTTCATTTAAATTAGTGCTGTAACTCTCCTAGTGCCTCCTTTCACAAGTGTGATGGACAATCTTCCCACTTTGGGCACAGAAGAGGTTTTATTTGCTACCTGCACGGCTGCTGGATCGAAGCCTCCTGCAGAGGTGAGGTGGCTCACTGGTGCTTTGGGAGACAAAGTGAGGACGACAACAAACTCCACACAGTATGACAACAGCACGACTACCACTGTCAGCTCTCTGTTTGGTGTTCCTACGAGAGAGATTAACGGTCACCAGGTCCAGTGTGTCATCAGTGGTGACTCCCTGTCTATAGTTGAAAGTCTGCCCTTCACTATACAGGTCTACTGTGAGTATCAGTTGCTGATGTAGTTTATTTTTTTATTTTTTTTATCCATGGTTGATGCATTTGTTATATTTTTTCTTGGAAATCTCTGAAAATTAGCCAGTGGATGCATCAGTCGCAATGCATGAACAGACTCAAGCGCAGGACTCTGTTAGTGAAACAGTTGTACAGTTTATTTATAACAGACAGAATACCTACGACACTACTAAGGGACTGATAGATATAATCTGTTGCTGAATTCTGAAAAATTCTAAAAGCTTTATGTGTAGTAAAGACAAAACATTCCATGTACCAAACTTTGGTTCGACTCCTTACATAATTAAATAAAACAGAGGCAGTTTTACTTTGGTGTTTGACAAAACCCTCAAGGAAATGACTAAAACTAAGAAAGTGGACCTAAATGTTTGTTACTGGAAAGAGGATCAAGTCCAATTCAGATACTTTGTTTTGTTTTTCCTCTTTATTCTCGAGTGTGTGCTTTTTTGTTTTTTTTAAATGAATGGGAGTGAAACATCCCAAATCTCATGACTTTGCCTCCTGTTTGTCACATTGTAGCATGTTGTCACAATAGATGGGAAAATTCTTTCTGAAAGACAAAAACATCTAGACTGATTAAAAAAAAGACCATTGTTATTGCTAAAGACTGAATCATGGCCTGAACCACACAACATCAGCCTCAGTCCCAAAAGTTTGTCGAGTTTGGATTCAAGATGTAGGAAACATTGGCGAAACATTATTTTCATGTTATTACTGTGTCCTCAGTTCAGGATTAACACAGCTGTCTTTCTGCTCTTGCAGTCTCTCCCACAGAAGTGAACATCAGAGCAAAATCTGAGGACTCATTTGAGTGTGTGACAGAAGCCAATCCAAGTGCAAATTTTACATGGAGCAGGTAAAGTAGCTTGAATAACAGTTTCAGCTGAAACATTCATTTCATTGGTTCTTTTTGTTTGTCTCAAGTGACCTGTGCTGAGCCATGAAAAAAAAAGAGCGGTATAGAGTGTTTTTATATGGTTAACAAAGTTTGTGAGGTTTTGTTCATATATAATTTCTCAAATTTCATTCCCAGTAGTCCTATCCAAACTACCATAGCACAGTTGGATGTTTAGTAAAGTCAGTCATATGTTAAAAGAATGACTGATGACTCATGGTGAGACATCGATCATATGTCTAAACTTCAAATATTTTTACTCCTTGAGTGTTGGTCACATTTTAGTGAAATACGCACATGATTATTATGTAATGGTTCCTCACTCAAACTGGGTCATATGTGACCAAAAGCGTAACATACTGACAATTTGTCACATAGCATAAAATGTTATGCTTTGGGATGAGAACATGTTGGTTCACAACAATCACTACTGGTTTGGGACTCTTTTTCAGTTCTCAGTGGATTTTAATAGTCATTCATTTTTACAATAAAGCCAAGCAGAGCCAACAGAACTTATCACTTTGTTTCTGTACTTCAGCATTACACAAACGGATAATGATCCAGATGAGCTACTACATCACAGACACTCTCGTTAAGTAGATGTTATAATAAATCATGGTTGGTTCCTCACATAACAATGAATAAAACTGAAAGAAATGTTGTAGCCTACTCAAATGGAAAAGCCCACATAGTAAATAAAGTATCAAATTCAGTCATTTGGAAAGATTTCAGTGTCCCGTGACTATTGATGATAATGTTTTTGATGGTTTTTTTTATACAGTCCCTTCATCCACTTGTTACTTATTTATTCAACATAAACAAAAATATGTACACTCCTAGCTTCACAGGCAATAATGACTGCTGTCATGCAGTTCTTAAAATGCTTTAATTCTAAGGTATTTGCTGTTACACAGTGGTAACTGT
>NW_024582650.1:0-1115 GCF_018398535.1 Haplochromis burtoni | reverse complement strand
CCCAATGTGATGTTTGTGTAAAGTTGGTCAGAAGGTTCCTTTGTAAGTGCGCATGCGCCATTAGCGTGCTGCCTGCTGTAACCCTAATTTCCTTCGGGATTAATAAAGTATTCTGATTCTGATAAATCTTTGCTGGTTGCATAGTGGCAGGTTTCTGTTTGATTGTTCTTCAGTTGCCTGGTAAAAGCCGCTGAGCACATTATTTGAATGCCTTCCCTTTATAACCCTGTCACCTGGATACTGAAAGCACTTAATTTCTCTCTCTCCTTTCCCTACACTTTCTCTCCCTCCCTGCTGCTCCTTGATTTCCCCAAACAGCATATTTGCTTACTCAGGTGCTGACAAGGCTCACTCAGTAATTACCCTTCACACACTGTAAAAGTAATGAGAAGGTCACTTGCAACAGTTGTTGATTGTTTATCTCTTAATCTTTTCTCTGCTTTCTTGTGCGAAACACAACCCAAAGAATGGAGAGACCCAGTGTTTTGACAGTTTCTGGTTTTTGGAAGCAGTTTGAAATTTGGCGAGTAGTTTGGACCTGTGGGCTACAAAAGCGCATCTGGTTGTTGGTTGTCCAGGAGGACACAAATGCCTTGGGGTGCGTTTGTGTCAGGAAGGCTATCTGCTGTATAAATCTTCTCCATCAAACATGCTGAGCTACTTACTTTTCTGACTTCATGTGAATAAGAGGGCAGCTAAAAGTAGCTCCTGTTTTTTCCCCTAGCACTGTAAATATTTTCACTGACTGAGCTCCTTCCAAAAGATACATTTTGGTTCACGATGGTCAGAGAATTAATGTCGCAGAACCAGTTCTCAGGACTCCATCAGAGCTGAAGACTGGAAAGTGAAGTGGAAGAAATGTTTATTGATTAGGACATAGCCGTTAAAGTGTGGATCCACACTAAGAAAAGAAAGAAGAACAAAAAAAGATTTGCTAATAGCATAGCTTTAATAATAACAATAATTAAATCACTCTTTGTATAGCGCATTTCATATGTGCATTGCAACTCAGAGTTAAGATAAGTGATAAGATAAAACTTTATTAATCTCTCGGGTGGGTTCCTCTGGGAAATTCGGTTTCCAATAGCACAGCACCGACAGAAGTTACAGAACGT
>NW_024582649.1:774975-787569 GCF_018398535.1 Haplochromis burtoni | reverse complement strand
TTTTCTTCATGATGAATAAGTCTCTAGAATTAGCGGGGTTTGTGGAAACACAGACCCAACACTGTCCTTTTAAAATTGGAGTTAAAGTTATTTTTACTTCCAATAGCATTAACATATTACACAAGTCATGAATAAGATTCTTTTTTCATTTTCATTGTAAGTGGGCTAAAGCAGATAATTAAAAGTAGTCTAACATAATTGTAAATGCTGTAATATGATTATTTTAATAAACCATGTAACTTGGATGGATTCGAAACTGGTGTGAACACGTCTGCTGTTGCTCACAGTGGTCCAAGGGATTCCTCAGGGAGTTTGTGCGTTCGCTCAACACATGAAAAATTACAGGGAACATTGATCATCACAGTACTGTATAAAACCATGCGCTCACTTCTTAATTACCTGGAAGCACCTTAAGGACAACCAGCCCCTCTCAACAGCTGGGACAAATCAGCTGGCAAATAGATAGGCATAGGAGACCAAACACTGAGGAACAAATCCTCATTTCCTCCTAAGGCAACAGCATTTTCTCCATTTCAGCCAATTCCTTTTGCACAATTTACCTCTTGTGCTCAGGCAACATGTAGGGCCATAAACATACTTTCACGCCAGGCCACGTTTCAAAGTGGTGCTCTATGAGAGTCCTGCAGACAGGGAGGAGGGAGAATACATCTGCAAACCACTGTTGCAATGCAGGAACATCTGATTTATTGGAATGTGTGAGATGTTAACCACAATAACTCTTAAACACACTGTCTGAAAACTTCATGCCCACAGCACGTTTTTGAGAAAAAAAAAAAAAAAATCAAAAGCCCAATCTCCTCCTGTGATAAACCTCCACATGTAAAGCACTGATAGTTAATTTAACTGAAAACAGTTAAATTACTTTGAATCTGAAATCATGGGTCACACTACTTGTTGTGAGACCATTTCTTCATTTTTCACAACAAACTGTTTAATAAGATAAACTTTACACAGAGTTCATCAAATATAACTAACGCTTTAACATTATCAGGATTTCATAATACAAACTTCAAATCAACAAGAAAACAGCTGCAAAACAAGATGTGGGCTTCAAGGACACAGTAAATACTCAAAAGTTAAAGGAGGAGCCAAAAATAGAGGTTTAATAGAATTTGAATGAACTAAAAGTAGTCACCTGTGATCTTTAAAATGGTCCAGATTGTGCTGCTGTTTTGTTTCAACATTTCTGTGCTGCCACTGTGAATAAGAATGTGTTCTTTGCCTAATTAAAGAAAGGTTACGCTGACTCACACCTCCATCTTCTGGTACAAACTGGTATTACATGGAAGTACAGGCCAAAACCAGTTTAGCTTACGTCTCTTGTTTCTGAACATAAAGTCATAGCAGGGGTTGTTTCAAAGCAGGTTGACAGATTTAGTTCATTTTGGAAGTTTTGAGAGAGACTGCTGTGAAATTATTTGCAGTTTTGGGAGAAAAGGATTTAAGAGAAGGGATTATCACAGCAACAACTTAAATATGAATGAAGGATTTAAATTTAACCGAGGTTAAATGAATGAAGAAAAAATTTGGAAAGACTAAGAAAGTTTAAAAAAAAAAGAAATTGATATCCATATCCATATCTGTAATTTTGATACAATATTAGTTTTGTATAAAAAAAGAAAGAAGAAGACATTCCTATAACTTTAATAATACAGTAACAAGTACAACTACTAAACACTACTGTGTCCTATGGGAACAAAGATTAAAATGTAACAGGGATAACATTTTAGAGAATTAAAACCCCTCAAAGGACAAAGCATAAACTTGATATACAGGGTGGGCCATTTATATGGATACACCATAATAACATGGGAATGGTTGGTGATATTAAAGTCCTGTTTGTGGCACATTAGTATATGTGAGGGGGCAAACTCCTCAAGATGGGTGGTGACCATGGTGGCCATTTAGAAGTTAGCCATCTTGGATACAACTTTTCATTTTTCAATAGGAAGAGGGCCAGGTGAAACATCAAACTTATTGGTAATGTCACAAGTCTCTTTCGACTCCCTTGTCCATGTTACAACATGGACAAGGGAGTCGGAAGAGACTCTGCAGGGATGCTTTGAGTCAATTGACTGGGATGTTCTTTGTGATTCCAATCAGGACAATATTGACAATCTGACAGGCTGTGTAACAGATTATATCAACTTCTGTGTGGACACTGTGGTCCCCAAAAAAACCATTCTGTGCTTCCCCAACAATAAACCCTGGGTTACCAAAAACATCAAAGCAACCTTAAACAAGAAAAAAAGAGCTTTCAGAAATGGTGACAGAGATCAGCTGAAACTGGTGCAGAAGGAGCTGAAAGCCAAGATTGCAGAGGGTAAAGAGTCCTACAGACGGAGGCTGGAAAACAAACTGCAGGAAAACAACACCAGGGAGGTGTGGAATGGAATGCGGACTATCACGGACCTGAGACAAAAGAGAGGTGTTGGGATGGATGGGGACGTCAAAAGTGCTAACAACCTTAATCTGCACTTCAATAGGTTTGACTGCCCTGCGTCTCCTGTCTCCACACCCAGCTATTCCCATCTTGTCCTTTCGCCTCCCCCCTCAGACTGTCTCACCCTGTCCCTCTCAGCAGATGACATCAAAAGAGAATTGGGCAGACGCCACTCCAGCAAAGCTGCTGGCCCTGATGGTGTCAGTCCCAGGGCCCTCAGGTGCTGTGCTTCCCAGCTGTCTGGAGTTCTACAACGGATCTTCAACATGAGTCTGGAAATGCACAGAGTCCCATCACTCTGGAAGACATCCTGCCTGGTTCCTGTCCCTAAAAAGATCAACCCGTCCACCCTCGGTGACTACAGGCCAGTGGCTCTGACCTCACATGTCATGAAGACGCTGGAGAGACTCATCCTGAAACATCTGCGTCTGCTGGTGGAGCCTTGGCTGGACCCCCTGCAGTTTGCTCATCAACCTTGTATGGCGTGGAGGATGCCATCATCTACCTGCTGGACCAGGCTTATTCTCACCTGGACATTGTTGGGAGCACTGTGAGGGTCATGTTCTTTGAATTCTCCAGTGCTTTTAACACAATCAGACCATCACTGCTGGGGAATAAGCTCACAGAAATGCAGGTGGATGCCCCAGTGGTTGGTTGGATTACGGACTATTTAACAAGTCGACTACAGCATGTCCGACTGAAGAGCTCCCGCTCAGATAACATCTTGAGCAGCACGGGGGCGCCGCAGGGGACAGTCCTATCCCCCTTCCTCTTCACTCTCTACACATCTGACTTCAGGTACAAGTCTCAGTCGTGTCATCTGCAGAAATTCTCGGATGACTCTACCATTGTGGGCTCTGGGATGGACAGGAGGAGGAGTACAGGAGTGTGGTCGACAGCTTTGTCGAGTGGTGTGAGCTAAACCACCTACAACTTAACATCACAAAGACAAAGGAACTGATTATGGACTTTAGGAAGCAGGCTCCTCCTCCTAACCCTGTCACCATCAGAGGGGCTGATGTGGAGATAGTTGAGGACTACTGGTACTGGGGGTACACTTGGACTGTAAACTGGACTGGACCAAGAACACCAATGCTATCTTCAAAAAAGGGCAGAGTCAGCTTTTCCTACTGAGGCGACTTAGATCCTTCAATGTTGGTAGGAATATGCTGACCATGTTCTATCACTCGGTGTTGGAGAGCGTCGTGTTCTTTGCAGTTGTGTGCTGGGGAAGTGGGGTGAAGACAGCTGATGCCAAAAGGCTGAACAAACTGATTAGAAAGGCTAGTTCTGTCCTGGGTGTCAGACTTGAGAACCTGGAGGTGGTGTCTGAAAGGACAATGCTAAAAAAGCTTGTTTCTATCATGGACAACCCCTCCCACCCCATGCACGCCCCCATGATGGACCACCAGAGCAAACACAGCAAAAGACTCATTGCCCCAAAATGCAGAGATCGCCACAGTAAATCCTTTGTGCCGGTGGCAATAAGACTGTATAACTCTTCCTCACTCTGTAGATAATTTTCCTGAGACGATTACCAATGTTATTCTGTTCCCTTTCAGACCGTGTAATATTACCCAACGGTACCTTATTGAATATTTGTTTCATCCCCCCATCATACGCTGCTACTCCCTTTATTCTATTGCACAATACTTTGTCACTTTCTAGAATCGCCTGCACTGATAGTTAAGTTATTTATTCACCAGGATATAGTTATATATATTACTTCGTTAGTTATCCGATACTATGTCTTGCACTATCCTACGGTATATTACTGTACACTACTATTCTTATTGTATATATTGTAAATCTTATATCTTATTCATCTGTTCCTCTGTCTCTCCTGCTGCTTTGAGCATGTACATGACAAAAGAATTTCCCTCGGGATAAATAAAGTTCTTCTTATTCTTATCTATACATGCAGCTTCCTAAATGTAACATTCAGGATTATTCACTGCAGGTCCAGAAATGAGAGCTACCTCATCAGATCCAAGAGTGACATCGGCTGACACTCTTTACAGGAGATTCCATCTAAACTCTGTAGAGCCTGATCAAGGTTTTTAAGTCCAACCCTGAAACCAGAAGAGGATCTTTCTCTCTCTTCAGATTCATTGTGATCCAGTGATTTCAGTCCTGCATGATCAGGCTGATGTTTGCACAGAGCAGATAATGAAGTGAATGCACATTGGTAACAGTGAAACAGTTTATGTACAGCTTGGGGTCACAGCTGAAGTTCACTTCCATGTGTGTACATTCATGTTTGTTACGATGACCTGATTGTGAGAAGCTTTTGTCACAGTGTCTGCAGTTGTATGGTGTCTCTTCTTTGTGGATTCACTTATTGCTTTTTCTTTAAGCTCACGTGCAGTGGTGAAGGATAACCCTCACCGGTCACAGATGTACTTTTTGACCCCGCTGTGAGAAAGTTCATGCATTTTTAATGTACTTCGTGTGTCGAAGCCTCTCCCACATTCTTTGCAGTAGTTCATTTTGTCTCCAGTGTGTCTACGTTGATGTGGTTTAAAGTCCCGTTGATGATTGGAGGTTTTTCCACAAAGGCCACAGAGAAACGCTTTCCCACCACCACAGTGACGACAGGGCTGAGAACTGGATCCATCTTTCTCACTCTGCTTCTATGCAAAGACAGTATAAGTCAACTCTGCCAATATCCAATTACATTTCACTGTTTACATTATAACACTCAGCTTACTGGGTGAAAATGCCTCTTCATTTTTCCAAACAGTTAATTCAGTATAATTCCATAAGTTTACTGATCAGACTTGTTCCAAACACTCGGGTTACAATTACAAGATAAAAATAAATACATATCTCACAGTAACTGCACTTGTAGAGTTAATTTCTGGTGTGGATCTGTTGGTGTTTTTTCAGGTGATGTGGAGCTTTAAAAGTCTTCTCACACAGGTCACATTTGTAAGGTCTCTCCTCAGTGTGGCTAAACATGTGTTGTTGTAACTGTGCATCTGTTGTAAATGGTTTCCCACACTGATCACAGCAGCAAACATCATTTCCAGTGTGAATCCGTAGGTGAATATTTCGGTACTTTTTTTCACTGAACCTTTTTCCACAAAAGTCGCAGCTGTACGCCTTAATTCCAGAGTGGGTAACTAGATGCCTCTGTAAGTCACTATTTTGAGCAAAAGCCTTACCACACAACTCACAGCTGTGTGCTTTAACTCCACTGTGGATGATATGGTGTGATTTTAGGCCTTGACGATGGGTAAAAGACTTTCCACACAAGTTGCAGCTGAATGCTTTAACTCCACTGTGGATGAGTTGGTGTGTTTTTAAGCTATCAGCCAGGGCAAAAGACTTTCCACACAAGTCACACCTGTGAGGTTTAACTCCACTGTGGATGAGTTGGTGTGTTTTTAAGTTTTGGGCTTGATTAAAAGACTTTCCACACAAGTGACAGTAGTGTGCTTTAACTCCACTGTGGATGAGTTGGTGTGTTTTTAAGTTTTGAGCCAGAGTAAAAGACTTTCCACACAAGTCACAAATGTACGGTCTAACTCCACTGTGGATGAGTCTGTGTGTTTTTAAGCATCCAGCCCGGGTAAAAGACTTTCCACACAACTCACAGCTGTAAGGTTTAACTCCACTGTGGATGAGTTGGTGTATTTTTAAACCTCCAGCCTGAGTAAAAGACTTTCCACACAAGTCACAGCTGTAAGGTTTAACTTCACTGTGGATGACTTTGTGTTTTTTTAGACCTCCAGCCAGAGTAAAAGACTTTCCACACAAGTCACAGCTATATGCTTTAACTCCACTGTGGATGAGTCGGTGTGTTTTTAAGTTTTGAGCCAGGGTAAAAGACTTTCCACACAAGTCACAGCTGTACGGTTTCACTCCACTGTGGATGAGTTTGTGTGTCTTTAAGCTTTGAGCCAGGGTAAAAGACTTGCCACACAAGTCACAGCTGTACGCTTTAACTCCACTATGGAAGAGTTGGTGTCTTTTTAATTCTCCAGCCCGGGTAAAATCCTTCCCACACTCATCACAGCTGTATGTTTTTTCTCCTTTTCTTCTGTGAGGTTTGTTGGCCTCCTGAGAGCGCTGACTTTTCGCCTCATGTTGGTCCTGCAGTGACAGAGATACAAACAGAGGCAGTGAGTGAAATGCAGTAATGGAACAAACTGAAACGCCCTCCATTAGTGGAATTTAATGTGACAACAAACACATTGTTGGTGTGTTTCCACCACCTTGTGGTGATAGTATCACATTACAATGATGTGCTACAATGGGAGTTGTAATGAAAATGACATTATTGAAGAAATATTGATCAGCGGAGAAAATATTTTACTCATAAAAAATTGTGAGTTTAACTGATGATATTGTTGTTTCAATGTGTGCTGATAAAATATCAGGTTTGTATTTTCTTGTAACTGCTGTGGTTTTTGATTTTGAATGTAGATTCTATATATATATATGGAGGAGCCCTGGATGGAAAAGATAATGCTGCTGTTAACGGTTTTTTAAAAACCAACCAGCTGTGCACACTGTTTCAATAACAGTGTAACTGTGATATTTTTCTCACCTTTTCTGTTGAAGTCATTGTTTCCTCTGTAGTGGCTGAGCTGAGTCCAAATGGCTGAAATTGTCCTTCCGCTGCTCCACCATACTCTTCTGCTCCTGTTACTCAGCTGGGACACAAAAAGTATATACACACATCCCTGACAAAAAGAAACAGAGCAAATAAACATTACTACGCTCCTCATTGACAACAATACCTATGAAGCTTCAAGGTGAAACCTCAGATAGAAAGTAATCAGTTGCCTACAACAATCTAAAAGGGAAAAAGCCACTGACTGCCCTACATATCACTGCCTAAGAGTCACGGAAATGGCTTATGTATAAAGAAGGTTAATAGTTGGTTCGAGCAGTTAAAATGTTCTTGCTTGTACATTTCTTTGGACAATATTATGTACAGTAGGTGCATTCTATCTTATGTAGGAGACATGTTTATCGTGACACAAAGAACATCTTTTTGTTGCACTGCTATTATCGCAAGGTTTGGGCATGATCATATAGGCTGTGAGGCCCACGTTTAATAATCACGCTTAGTTCAGTGAACTATCCTACAGAAGCCTGGTTTGTCTCTACTAACTGGTATTTTCTTGCAATTGTATTGCAACATTGTGAAAATTTGTAATGTATGGTGTTCTAATTATTTTATGTTTTAATTTAGAATACACAAGACTGTAAAGTAATTCTTCTAGGACAGTGGTTCTTAACCTTTTTGGAGGTACTGAACCACACCAGTTTCATATACGCAATACGATTTTTTTCGAATTCAAAACATACATATATTTTTTTACTGGGCCGTGTATGTCACAGCGGAGGTTCTGCCGAACCCCTGAGACCGACTCACTGACCCCCTAGGGTTTGATCGAACGCAGGTTAAGAACCACTGTTCTAGGACCTCCGAAGTGACAGGTGGCCATAGGTGATTTTTTTTTTTGTTAACCCTTTAAGACCTACCAAAGAACCAAGTCCGCCAGAGCTTATATTATATTTTTACCTGCTGTAGTGCCATTTTTGGGAGCATTTCAAGTTGATATACATCAATACAACCATTATAGCCCAAATTTTAATAATATGAATGCATTAAGTGCATAGTAATTACATAAACTGCAAAAAAGTGCAATAAATTACAAAAAAAATAAAAATTGTGTTTTTAACATATATTTCTAGTTAGAGAAATTAAAGAGGCTTATCCCTCAAAACTGTAAATACAAAAAAAGTTGCATAAAATAGTTTCCCACCACAGGAAATTTATTTTGAGTGTCTTCATAGTTTTATTTTTGAAATACACCAATTTTTATATACTGCAGGAAAAACTAAAATCAATATAATGCAAATTTGCAAAAAGAAAATAGCATATGCATCAAAATAAACCATTTCCAGCAGTGCAATATGAGGCCTAAGCATCCCAGAAACGACACAGAAAGTAATAAAGTCAAACATAACTTTTAAAAACCCCAGTACAGGCTCATAAGGCCCTGATGGCAAAAAAACTACAACTACCGCAAAATGACGTCACTTTCGGTTTCGGGCAGGTAATGGCGGACATGCAGTAGTTCGCGCTGATGGACGTAGGAGGTGTTACGAACAGCTGATGGGATCAGCAAAGCGTGTTTCTGGAATATTATGCTTTTGTTGCTGCAAGTGCTTTTTATGCAATTTTTGCAAAGCTACATGTGGAAGGAAACTGTGACCTAGGACAAGCTGATGGCATAAGATGTAAGTACAACTCCTCCAGTTTCATATGCAAAAAAAATTATTGCGCTAGCTTATGTGGTTGCAGTGCTACCAGGATTTAAAAGTAGTTACGCAAAACGGAGCTCCAACCGGCTTTAAAGAGTTAAAGTACAAGTGTTACTTTTAACAGACTGAAGCACTTAAAGCCTTTGTATTCTATGTTTGTAGCTTTCATGACATTCAATAAATGCAGCAAAGCGCCCGTCTTGAAGAACCCGTGCCTGTGTTGGCATTTCTGAGCTACAGTGAAAACTCGCCCTAGCCAGTGCTGTTGAGAAGCTCATTAAGAAGACGGCAGCTGCAGAGAGTGACGGTGAAGTGGAGCGACACAAGAGTGCGCCATTGCATAAGCCTACTGTTCACAAGCAGCCAAGCACAGTAGAAGCAACGTTATAGAGTTTGACAGACGACGTGACTTTCGAGCATTGCATGCCGGGTACTAGTGGCAAAACAATCCAAGCAATGCATCAAATGCAAGCATTTGCAGCACTGCAAAACGTTCATTCTCCGGTTCCAATACCTTCTTGCTTTGTCTTTGCCCTCCAAAAAAGGTATGTACAAAACGAAGGAGAACAATGCCGGTCCATACAAAGACAGACTTGATGAAAAGTTAAAGAAAAGATACAAGGAAAAAAATCAAACGAGTGAAAGGGTTAGACCCTTATGAGCACACAGAGTGGACAAAAGACGTTAACGTGCTGCCCAACTTTCACCACGCTCAGATTTATAATTATACGGTTCTTAGAGTGAGTGCATACACTCATGAACGGATGGGTACAGGACCTTGAAATGCACCGTGTAGAACGAAAGACCATCGTACGAACAAAGGTAAGTTTACCAGTCTCACAAATCGTCTTCATAAATACACATTCGTTAACCGTTTATTAATAGGACCTTTGAGCTCAACGGTAATTAATTAGTAGTGGAAATAATTTCTGGTAGCATTACAGAAATGTAGCAGTGACAATAATATTGTATGCTGTAATCGTACTGGGCAATTAGTGATACAAAACCTGTTTTATCCTGTGAATAAAAGTATATGTTTTTGTCAGATGTACCATGGTAATAACAGAAGCGAAACGCAATATTGTGTCAGGACAATTCACTATTTATGCACAATAAACAAAGGAGCATAGCGCGACAATTTCTGTTCAGCGCCAGACTTGCTTGTAACCTATATCACCAATTATGTTAAGAAAAATTTAGTATTTAGTATTTATTTATTGTATTTATTTATTTATTGTCATTGTCAGAGAACAATGAAATTGCATTTGGGGCTTCCGTACAACCCGTAAATAAAATAATGAAGAAAATAATAAATACCCCTTAAAACCCAAGTGTAATATTTAACCCAGTGTGACTCCAGTGCAATAAGACAATCCTTAGCAACAACATGAGAACATGACAAGTAAACATGAGAACCTGACAAGTAAGTTCAGTGCTATTAAGAAGTTGGATATGGTTATTGTCCGTGAGAGGGGGGCAGAGAGTTCAGGAGCCTCACAGCCTGTGGATACAGGCTGTTGGCCAGTCTGGATGTTCTGGCCTGTATAGACCTGTACCTTCTCCCTGAGGGCAGCAGATGGAAAAGGTGGCGCGCAGGGTGATGTTGGTCCCGCAGGATACTGTGCACCCTCCTCAGACAGCGAGTGGGGAAGATATTACTGATCTCTGGCAGACTTGTTCCAATAATTCTGCCAGCTTCTTTCACCACCCGCTGGAGTGCTTGCTGATCGGCCTTGGTGCAGCTGGGGAACCACACTAGAAATCCATACGTCAGAACGCTGCTGATGGCACAGTTGTAGAAGTTCAACATCAGAGATCTGGGAATGTGTGCGCTCCGCAGTCTCCTCAGGTAGTAGAGGCGCTGTTGGGCTTTCCGTGCAACTGAGGTGATATGGTTGCCCCAGGACAGGTCCTCGGTCACAGTTACCCCCAAGAATTTAAAACTGCTCACCCTCTCCACCGCCTCACTGCCGATGAAGAGAGGCAGATGGTTGTTATGACCCTTCCTCCGGAAATCTACAATGATCTCCTTGGTCTTTTTGGTGTTTAAGACCAAGTTATTGTCGTGGCACCATGACTCTAGTTGTTGCACCTCTGTCCTGTAGTTTGTCTCATCGTTGTTGGATATAAGTCCGAGCACTGTGGTGTCATCGGCAAACTTAACAATGAGATTGGACGCGCAGGAGGAAATACAGTCATGGGTGAAGAGAGTGTATAGCAGAGGGCTCAGGACACACCCCTGAGGGGCACCGGTGTTGACCACAAGGGTGGAAGAGGTGTTCTTACCCACTCTGACACTCTGTCTACGGTTAGTGAGGAAGTCCACAATCCAGTTGCACAGAGAGGAGTTAAGTCCCAGTTGGTGGAGTTTGGGACGGAGTTTGTATGGCCGGATGGTATTAAAAGCCGAGCTGTAGTCTACAAAGAGGAGCCGTGCATAGGTGTTCCTGTGTTCCAGTGCTCAGTAATGTGTGCAGCACTATGGCGATCGCATCCTCGGTTGACCGGTTCTCCCTGTATGTTTTAAAATGACATATTAACTACTACAAAACACTGACCTTTGTGGGAATGCTTGGAGCAGACAAACATGTGAGCTGGAGTGTTGCTCCAGAGTGTTGTTCCGGCTCTTTGTTACTTTGGAAACATGGCTTGAACAATTTCTCTTCAACGACGTAATCCGATAAAAACCGATCTCTTTACCCGTCAGCTTCCCGTGGCTGTCATGCAACCGACTATTGCAGTTAATAATACAACAGCTTCTTTAATATCACCAACCATTCCCATGTTATTGCAGTGTATCCATATAAATGACCCACACTGTAGTTGTATAGAGATTGAACATGTGACGTCATTAAGGGGTAAAACCGCAAAAGGTTCTGGGAACTCGTGGCAAGCGGTACTAGCGCACGCAGGCTTTCAATTGAAATCAGTTAGTCAGGCATAAAAAGAAACACAAAAAATGGCAAGAGGCTGTTGTATTATTATTATTTGTTGCATCATATTGCTGTAATTGTTTATATATATATATATATATATATATACACACACTGTCAAAGATACTTGTCTGTCAGTGAAGATATAAAGTTATAGTAAATAAAGATCAATGCAACTTATTTGACACAGAGTTTAAGTTCACTGCTGTAATAACTAATAATGATTAATATAGAAATAACTTTATATTTACATTACCAAAGTGAGATGACTTTAGTCTCATGAACAATATTAGCTAATTGTTATTTACTAGCTCATCTTAAAATGACTGTTCAGTAGAAAAATGAAGCCCAACAATCATGTTTTTACAGTCTCACGGTCTCAGCATCAGATACTCAAAAAAATCAAACAAAGATAAAATTAAAACAAATGGATGAAGAAAAAAAAATTCTCCTTCATTTCTGTCAAACAATGCTGCATGAAACCTTTCCAGCAGTTAGTATCATAAGCTGTCCAGCTTTGTGTGTCTATCAAAACACTTTTTACAAATCCTGCTGGAATTTGTCATGTTACAGCTGCAGTCAAAGCACGATGGAAATAAGTGAACAAGCAAGCAAACGCTCAGCTTCTCATGCTGAGCTAATGATTAGTTGGTGTTGGTTTCCTCTCACTCTTCTTTTAATGTGTTCACAATTAGGGCTGGGCTATATCATACCATTCACGATAGGAAAATGACATATCGCAATAGAATATGGGTAAAACGCGCATGCGCAGTGCCTTTGTTTACATACGTACATGGCTGCGACGCAGAATGAGAAGAGCGAAAGTAGATCATTAAATGAAACAGATGAACCAGAATTGGTTTGTAAAAATGCTGCAACTTCAGTGGTGTGGAACTGGTTTGGCTTTCGTCC
>NW_024582649.1:757997-774955 GCF_018398535.1 Haplochromis burtoni | reverse complement strand
TCGAGACCCCTTCAGGAGCCATCAGGAGAAATAGGCATCACCTCCAGCCATTGCCAGATGCCACACCAAAGTTACAAACCCCAATTACGCCTGTCAGTCCAACAGAGAACGCCCTGCCTGCTTCAAACCTATCGGTGACTACAACTCTGACTCCTAAGACAGAAGACCAAGGTCCTGTCAGAACTAGGGCTGGCGGGGTTGTCAAAAAAACCACAAAGACTGGACTTGTGAAAATAAACAAAACAAAAAAGAAAAACATGAGTTTAAAAGTAAAGGAAAAAAGGTTGAAGAGAAAGAAAAGTTTCTATGAAAGGTTCTAAGAAAAAAAAAAGAGTACAGTTTTCATATATGCAGTAAATGTTCTTGTAAGTTTGATGTTTTCAGCGAAAGGAGGATGTGGTGTAATCTGTTTGAGTATAACCTGTTTTATTGTGAAAGGGGGTTCTGAAACAGGAAGTAGATAATAAAGGTCGGAGTTTGAGTGCTCTACAAGGTGTCGCTTGAATCCTTGCCTAAAACCACGACAAATAGTTCACTCATGCACACGGGTATTCACAGATGCACACTATCTTCCTTTGCTGCTGCCTCGAAACATATTGTGCGTCGTCATTCTTGTGTGCTGCTCAGTAAAATTCAATATTTATTATTTACTGTTACTTATGCTTATCTAGGTTGTTGCTGTGGTTTCCCTACTGTGTTGTTCTCTTTTTGCTTGTTTTCTTTGTTTTTTCCAGCAGGTGATCTGGTAGATTTTTAGTGTCTTTTCTCACCCCTTCCCCTCTGTTTTTCTTTCCCTCTCCTTTTCTTGAACTTCTCTTGTCTACATCTTTCTTTCCCTTTCCCCCGGTCATGTCTGTTCTGAATGTAATAACTTAAAAGTTAAAAAACAAACAAAACATTACATTTTTAGAAATATTTGTTGGTGTTTTCTTGGGTGGTTTTTTTTGTACTACTTGAACACTAAAGGTGCCCTCCAATGAGATGACAGTGCGAGCAGTGGCCCACAGCTCATTTAAGTTTGAGACTCCTGCTATGTAGCACTCAAAACACTTTATAGAACATGTTTCATTCACCCATTCACACAAGCACTTTTCTCTGTGTCCAAGTTTCTAGCTAACATTAGCACTCCTATGAATACATCAAGAGCAACTCCGGGTTCAGTATCTTGCCCAAGGCATGCAGCCTGGAGCAGCAAGGGATCAAACCACCAGCTTTCTAGTTAGCAGATGTCCTGAACTACCTACTCAGCCACAGCCATCCCAATGGGCCACCCCTTATTGGCTAATGACACATGAGTTCCAATTCTTTATCCACAAAGTCTCCCAGTGAGATCCACTCCTCATTCATGTAAAAAGGGTTGGAAAAAAATCAAAGTTTTGTATCTTAGAAATATAAGAATTTCTTATCGCTTATCAGAGGTTGAACATGTACTGATGGGTTTATCTCTTCTTGCACTTTATTCTGCTCTACTTTGTGATCCAAACTTACTGCTGAACTAAACTATCCCAGAATTCAACTCAGAATTGGTCACAGATAAATGTAATTAATTCAATCAAAGTGCTCAGAGAGTCAGATTCCCTGTAGGACGATTAGACGACTGATTTTTCTTCACAAACTTAAACGTCACATCATGTCTCCAGTAGCCATGGCGTGTCTCCAAAATACTTCTACAGATTTTTGTGATGTTTTGACTTCTGGTGCATGTTGGGAATTAGAGAGATCAGCCCCAGTGAAAGTGCAGATGAAAAACGGGCAGGGTTTTCATCCCTAACGCTTTGTTTCATCATCCGTCCATCACGGCCAATGATGAAAGGCCGCTCGTTACGCCTCCGGTGAGCGACTGGCACCGTTGGATCTAAATTCCACATCAGACCTCCTCACTGAGACAGACAGCCAGAGGTTATTAGAAGGAGCTCCAGGTTTGAGCACCTCAACACACACACACACATACACCCACAAACGCACACACACACAAGTACGCTCACCAGTGCAGCCTGTGATCTATGATTCATGTGCGCTCATTTAAAATTGTGTGAAATATTTAAAGTTGGCTGGTCGGCCTCAGAGGGTCGAATGACTGACCTCTCTGCTCTTATTACTGCATGTAGAGGAGGAGTGGATGGAGGAGGGGAAACGTTACAGGCAAAAAGGAGAGAAAGATAATAACATGGAAGTAAAGAAATGGACTGGATGCAGAAATGAAGAAATAGACTGATATTAACTTCATGATAGATTTGCCATTCTTGGTTATTCAGTCTTCATCTTTCGATTAACTGCTTTATGTTTGAAAAAATACAAACGCTGTGGTAGAGCCGATTTTCAGTCTCCCCTTTTTGTCATTTTTCAATGAAGCTTTTCATGGGTGTCACTGAAAATGGCTGGTAAGCGTGGTATATCCAAGTCTTTTTGCAATGCAATGAATGCTTCTGATAGAGCATTGCTGATGTTACTTCAAGTTCTTTGAAATTGTGATCACAAAAATCTGTTGGCAGTGAGTTAATTGTCATGCTTAAACTTTAAGCAGCTACTAATCAGGTGCTTTGGAGATTGTATTGCATGGTGGATTACAGTTGACGGTAGTTTTCTGTGTTCAGGATTCCAATAATTTTTAAAAGATTCGAAACTCCACCAGGTGAAATAAAGCCCCAGCCCATGACCGAGTCTTCACCATGTTTTACAGATAGCTGTAGAAGACACACAGTTGTACCTCTTTCTTGACCTCCTCCAGGCACATGGTATTGACAGCGACTTGAACCAAAAATTTCATATTTGAATTCAGTGCCTGTGCCTGGAGAACTATTGCTCAAGACTACTTTTAAAAAAAAGACAAACGCTGTCTCTTTCCACACAAAATATAGAGAAATTATGGGTGTCTAGAGAGTTCTGCACAGTAGTGTGCATCCATAGTATAGTCTCAACTACCGTATTTTTCAGACCATAAGGTGCACTGTCGATGAATGGGTCTGTTTTCATACATAAGGTACATAAAGCGAAACAAAACAGTCAGATAAGTCCAACTTTACTTCTTGCTTCCTCCACTTCCGTAACATTGATTCATTAATGTTGAATTCTCTCGCAGCTGCTCTATTCCCATGTTGTTGCAGTATATTAATGACTAACCTCATATTGTGGATGGATTATCTCAGTTGTTCTCCTGACTAAAGTTTCGCCCGTTTACAGCATCCTGCCATGCGATTGCATTTATCCCAAACTATCAGGAACCCTCACGTTAACTTTTATTGAGTGGAAAAAAGTTAGCGTTCATCCTCCAGCTTCACTATGTTTATGTTTTGCTTGTGTCGCTAGCGATCACATAGCACATCATTATATACCAGCTAGCCCAACTTCAGTAACCCTACAAATGTCACAGCTGTTTAGTTTTCTGTCTTCATTTATGTTGGAAGTGACAGCTGAGCTGTACTTTTTTAATTTTTTCAGAAATCTCTCAGTCAGAACATGCAATATCATGTTTAGGTGGAAAGTAGCGAGCTTACTTCCTGCTAACTTGTAACTCCATTAATTTAATAAATTCTGTTTTCATGGATGCCTGGATGTTAAACTTAATTGTTACACCTGCTAAAGCAGCAACGCTGATCATTTTATTAAAGATGAAAGAATTTAGACAGTTTTTACCTCTCAGTCATGCCGGAGTGTTCGTTTGACTTTGGGACCTGAAGGGACGAAGTTTTGGACCCAATTCTACAACTGAATTAGATATCAGGACATATTAAATCTTACACTAGGTCTCAAAATACAACCTGAATACCAGCACATGACATATTACACCATGTCAGTATTTATTTATCAAAAACAATTAGAGAGACTTTGGAGACTAAGGAGCAGCCAGGCGCTGCTAATGCATTTGATTAGCTGATCATCAGCAGGTGTGAGCTCCTCTATAAAGGCAAAGGTTTTGGCAGTTTGCTAGTCCGGAACGCTCAAGTGTGTGTTAACATTATCTCAAGGATGATCTTAGAAAAGCAACTGTTGCTATCCATCAATTTTGCAAGGGTTATAAGGCCATGTCCAAACAGTATGAAGGCCATCATTTTACAGTGAGAAAGTCTATTTAAAAGTGCGAAACAAGTTGTTGCTTAACCCTTGGAAAATTCATCACAAGGTCAGACTGTGCAATGCAAAGAAAAATTGCACAAAAAAACCAAACAAAACAGGATTAAAGCACAGTGGTGGAGGGGTAATGATTTAGGTACTCACCAGTCATTGAGTTGACCATGAACTCCTCCATATATCAAAGTATTCTAAATGGGAGACTATCTGTCTGACATCTAAAGCCTGACAAAAACTGAGTCATGCAATAGGAGAATCACTAGCAAAATTACAATGGCTGGAAATACTTTGTGACTGAGCCTTTTTGCAATGGCTCAGTCAAAGCCAAAAACTCAACCTCATTGAAATGCTATGATGGGACCATAAGAGAGCTGCTCATAAACAATTGCCTCTGCAACCCTCAGTGAATTGAAGTAATGTTATAAATAAAAGTTGACCAAAACGGCTCTACAATAATGTGAGGTAATCATAAAGTCATCCAAAAAAACGATTATTTCAATTTACTGCTAGTAATGATTGTTTTGCAAGCTACTGATTCATAGAACGTACTTAGTGTAGTGTTAGTGTAGAAACAGCCTGTTTTTCCACAGGATGTTCCTAGACTTTTGGCTTAATCTCTGTTTCAGCAACCACACTGAAATACATTATATTGTCAAAATAGTGTATTAGGTTGTTTTTCATCTGAAGTTACTTCTTTCTTTTTCTTTAGGCGTTGTCACAACAGATCATCTCCTTCCATCTCACCCTATTCCAGCATCCCCTACTGTCACATCAACCGCCTCTGCATGCCCTCCTTAACAACGTCTATGAATCTTCCTTGCCATCCGGGAAAGACAGCAACTTGGTCACAAAGTGGTAGTAAAATCACAGAGGGGGGTCAGCGGATGGTGATGTGCATAGAGGTCCCAAACCTTCTGCAGACTCAGACTTCAGATAAGCTCAATAACACGCAGTGGTGTAAAGCATGGTATTGCTGGAATCTTGAGCAGTGGAGATGTGTTGTCTGGAGCGACAAATCATGCTTCTCCGTTTGGCAATCTGATGGGCGACTGGGTTTGGCTGTTGCAAGGAGAACTGTACTTGTCTAACTGAAGTGTAAAGTTTTATAGAGGGAGCATGATGGTGTGGGGTTGTTGTTCAGGATTTGGGCTCGACCCCTTAGTTCCAGTGAAAGAAAGTCTTAATGATGCAACATACCAAGATATTTTGGACAATTTCATGCTGGCAACTTTGTGGGAACAGTTTGAAGATGGCCCCTTCCTGTTTCAACATGACTGCGCACCAGTGAACAAACCAAGTTTCATAAAGACATGGATGAGTGAGTTTGATATGGAAGAAACTGACTGGCCTGACCTCAACACCTTTGGGATGAATTAGAGCAGAAACAGCAAACCAGGCCTTTTCATCCACTACGAGTGTCTGACCTCACAAATGCTCTTCTGGATCCTAAACCTCGTGGGAAGTCTTCGCAGTCTTCGAAGTGTTGGTGAGTCAACATCACATTAAACCCTATGGGATGTCAATCAAGTTCATATGTGTGTGAAGGCAGACGAGTGAATACTTTTGGCAATATAGCGTAAATTTGGAACCTGCGAAGGACCAGATCTTTTTTGTTTATTATCTCCGAATGCATAAAATGTTGTAATTTAATAAAGTCCATCCATGTATCTGTAAAATACTTAACTGAGCTCAGACATTTTCATAAAGCTCAGATACTTTCTGACAAGAAACCAAAAAACCAACAGCTAAGGAAGAGCAAGAAAAGAAAGACGAAAGAAGAGAAAACCTGGCAGCCTGAGATGTAACATTATCCAGTATTCTGGCGAGAGGCGGGATGGCTGAATGTGTCAAACAGAAGAAATGATGCAATCTGGTAACAAATTTGAGAGAAAATTTTATTATGAATATGGCACCTGTAAGATGGTCAAAACCGGGTTACAGAAAGACAACCATGTATATGACATGTTCCTCTGAACGGATGAGAACCTAGCAAACTTATAAAAGAACAACTGCTATAAAAATGAAGTATGTACATTTTCGGATTTGCAGCATTATTCATGGTAAATGAACTCAAAAAGATGTCTTTCAAAAATAATAATAAAAAAAATAAGCCAGGCACTCAAAGTTAGCATCAGTTAGTCATGAGTTCCCCCCACTCTTCTGAGAGGGGGAAAAAAATAGAAATGTACCATAGTTTTCTCTTTTTTAATATTTTAATTTGTTTGTATTTAGAATTTTATAACACTGTTAACATTGATAATAAGAGATTCCCTCTCTCCCGTATTTCAGCTACTTGGCACCAAGTTCCTCATAAAAGAATCTGTATAATTGTACAAGAAATAGTTAAAAACACAGACACAGTTTTTTCACAGGTAAATGAAGTGATTTTTCAATATTTGTATTTCTTAAACACTATGTATTTTTGACAGCAGATGTGATTAAGGTTTTTAAGTTTTTAAAATCACCAGCAAAGTTTTCATTTTTCGACATAAAACACAGAAAAAACATTGAAACAGCTTGGACTGGCTGTTTGGTTTTTTGTTACATGTGGGTGTATTTCCTGGTTTTCATCTGAGTTATGTATTCCCCCACCCACCCCGCACCACTATCAACACCCACCGCTGTCATCACCACCTACACTATATCTCGTGCCCGATTCTTTACCAAACGGGGCAGCAGCGTCATTCACCTATGCCCCATCCCCCCACTTTTCATGCAAAACTGCCAAAAAGTAGAAAATGCTAAAATCTAGAGGAGCAGCAAAATGCTCCCAAAATGACAAATTTAACATTCAACCACAAACAACCCGACAATAAACTGGCAGGTCGGGTGGCCCAAACCACATTCCTCTTACTTGAGCGCAAAAACAAAATAAGCACATTGTTCAATTTCTTAACCTGGATTTGTTTCGTTGTTGTACACATTAGTTGCAGTAACAAGACATCGATTCTTCACAGACAGCACACAACCTACAGATTGGTTTTCCTGATGTGAAGGGGTGATGAGAGGCCCGGGTCGGTTTGATAACAGACTGGGCTCGACAGACTTTGAAAAAAGAAGAAGAAGAAAAAAGAAACTGCTCAACTGAAAATAAAAACAAACAGAACAACAAAAAACGAGGGTTCGACTATGAGAAATGCATCGGACAAACTTACTAAACATGCAGTTCAGTTTTCCAAAACACCTATAAAAATAGATTTATAGTGCGAAATATTTTTTTCTTCTTTTAGTTATTTTAGAAATCTTTAAAATCATTTTTTTATTACGTGTCCTGAAAGACTACCGTGATTTTTTTTTCTTCCCCCATGAACCACTTGTTTAACTTTGTTTGTCCCGTGAGAGAAGTTTGCGCAGGAAGTCAACAAGTTTTGGTGGGAACCAATGAAATACACCCAATGCACACAAGAAGCCCAAAGGGATCCTGGGAAAAGGTTTCACAGCTGAGGCATTTGTCTGGGTCATAAATCTACAGCTAAAATCTTACTTTAGGCTTTTCTTTGTCATAATTTGTTTCTAATATACTGTAAATATTTATTAGTTATCTAATAATAGCAGGAAACTTTGATTCCCAGAATTCCTTAGTGGCAAAAACATGGCTCCATAAACCTTTGAGCTAGTTAGAGAATCTTTTCATCTCTGAGAGAAAAGACAGTGAGATAAAGAGGTTTGTATAAGACTACACAACAGCAAAAAGCAATAGCAGAGAGAAAGATAGAGAAGGATTAGAAAACAAAATCAAAAGGTTTTACAAAGACAAAAAGGAAGCAGCGAAAGAAAAGGTGGACTCTGCAAACTTTTTTTTTTTTTTTGCTTTTTGCAAAGGCCACCGAACACGAAATTCCACGAACCTCCACTGGTTTCACTAAGACTGCTGATAGAGGGAGAAAGACAAAGAGAAGGAGTAAGAGAGACAAGGAGCTGTTGTTTTTTGGGGGGATGTCAATCATCCCATAGACTCCACCTCCTTTTCCCTCTAGCCCCTCCCCTCTCCTTTCCCCCACACTAGAGATAGAGCACAGAGAAGACAAAGGACAAAAACAGCTACAGTAGCTCAGTATATACTGCATATAGTCAACACACACAGAGAGAGAAGTCGCCATGAAAGACTTTTTGACAGCCAGTGACACTAAACACATTGGTAACACATTTTTACGTCTTAATCACACTGGGTAATAAGGATGGCAGGATGGCAAAGACGGGGCTGTCAGCTTTAAAAAGATGGATGGTGTGACAGTTTTTATACTGTTTTAATTATTACTTATCCTCTTTTTTCTCTTATTACCAAAAAAGTAGAAGAAATAAAAACACAAATGAACAAGAATCACAGTGCTTTTCAAACACTAAACTTGTGAGATTAAGCAATTCTTTTTTTTTCTCTTTTTTGGCAACGTAGACTCGGGGAAGAAAAGAACACGAAACACAAGAACAATGACAAAGACAACATTGTTTAAAGGAATGTGATTTTTTTCTTCCTCAAAAAAACAAACGCATATTCATTTTTTTCTTATAGTTATTAGATTGATTGTTTGATAGATTGATTGAAAATGCATGTCTTTATTACAATCTCCTTATTGATATGTGGTTTTTAATCACAGGGTCCGGCGATGAGATGGAAGAGAGTGGATTTTTTTTTTTAGGAATATCTTGCGGAGGTGGTTCTGGTTAAGGAAGAAGAAGAGGAGAAGAGAGGGGGGGGGGAGCAAGGAATAAAGTAACTGCATAACAAAACAGTGATTAAACAAGAACCGGTCAAGGTTGTCAACATTCATTTCTTAAGTTAGTGCTGCTAGCTAATTAGACTCAGTCTCACTGAGCATTTAATGTGATTAAGTTAAAAAAAATACATACAAATAAAAACAACACTGTACAGCCAAAAATTCAACCAATCAACTCCATGTTGCGCTGCCCCTTGTGGCCCAATCAGAATGGAGAGGGACATGTAGGTGAAACATGGAGATAATGTTGCTGATTTACAGGTTTTTCCTGTGTTTCTGACTTTCCTGAAGGTCAGAAAAACAAACAAACAAACAAACAAACAAACAAACAAACAAAAACAAACTTTAAAATCTTTCCCCCCCTCTAAAAAATAAAAAAAATGATATCAGTCTATCAACGAGCTGTGGGTTTGTTTACAGTACCCACATCAGCCAGCTGAATCAGGGTTACTGGACGGTCGGTAGCACCACAAATCTGTAGAATTGACAGGAAGAAATGTGGACAGAAACATGAAAGGTCAGGCAGACAGCGTGAAAGATAAGAGAGAGAGCGACAGATTGAGATGGGAAGAGGTGTAGAGGAGGCTATGTTTGGTGCGAGACCTGTAGGTAAACTCCTGGGATAAAAGAGGAAGTAGTAACATTCGATAATTCACAGGTCATTACCCGGCTGAAATTGCTTTTTTTTTTGTTTTTCTTTTTAATGCTTGATTCGTAAGTGAAATCTGAGCTAGAATATTTTATATATATAAAAAAAAGGATAAAAGTAAAAGAAAAAAACAGCATTAATTCACTAAACTATTCCCTCAATTGAGAAACTTTCTCAAAAAACCTTTTTTCAAAAGATTATCTCTGAGACCTTTGTGGGGCGCAAGAGAGCACCGTCCTCTCGGTTTAAAAACGTTCTTTTCAAGCCTTGATCACATCAAGATACATAAGAAGGAACGCCACATAGAGTTCTCTGTCTGTTACAAATCCCTGTACCGTCCTCCTTTAAATACACACAATCCACATCTTTATAAAGATGCAACAGAAACAAGTCAAATAATAAAAATTATCCCCATCAGGCTCCAACTGAGTCCTTAGGCAATATGAATTCTCTGTAGGCAAAAAAGGGGTTCTTTACAATAAAGAATAGTCTGGGGTTTTTTTGTTCAAGAGAAAAGAGTTGCTGATCGCAAGAAACGGGAGCAAAGCGAGAGACTGAGAGAGGAGAAGAGGATGAGGAGGAGAGAGAAAACAGATAGAAAAGGGGGACAAGTTTGAGGGTCACGTCTGTTACGCAAGCTCAGTTTCTGAGATTCAAAGTGCTAGAGTACATCTGTCATCCTTTCCTTTCTCTTCTCTCGGAAACACAGTGCTAAACCGTGTTGATAAAACAAGTAAATAGTCTTTCATTTTTATTTACTAGTGAGCAGTCTTTGACACAGTTGTTGATTCCGAAAACACAGTAATGCGGTCTTGGATACTTTCTGCTAATCCTCCTTCCTCTCCAGTGTTGTCTGCGTGGTATGGATCCCGTTGCTGTACACTGGGAATGGTAGCGTTGAGAACAGTCCCTCTGCCGTGGTGAAAACATTGGCTGTTGTTGGCATCTGACCTCCAAGGGCACCGTTCCCACCTGTGGCAGTAGGAGATCCGACAAAGGGGCCAGCAGCTGCCGCAGCAGACATGTTGAGCCTGTGGACATGATGGTAGAGCATCTCCATGGGTGTCTTAGGGTCCAGGCCGAACCCTGAGCCGTCAACAAAGTTCATGGCAGCATTAGGGAGGAGGTTGCCTTGTGCCATAGCCAGAGTTACGTCCGCTGGCGCATACCTGATGGTCCCAGTGGTGTAGACCCGTGGAGCTGTCGTGCTGGTGGAGGCCAGAGTACCTGTGACTCTGTGGACCAGCGGAAGCACCACGTTACCAGCTTGCAGGCGCTGAAGTGCTTCAAGGTCCCCAGAGTACAGCAGTGAAGAAGAAGAGGTTGAGGAGGATGAAGAAGAAGATGAGGAAGAAGAGGTGGTGGGAGTGCCTTGTTGCTTGTCCCGTGGGGATGCAGAAAGGGGAGGGGATAGGGGGTCGGCAGAGGAGGCGCTGGAAGGAGGAGCTAAGCTTACAGCGCTGGAGGCAGAGGATGGGGCTGAGCTTCCATTGTAAGGGGGTTTCCTCACTCCTCCTGCTCCTCCCTCAGTTCCAGGAGGGGTGAGGACAGAGTCAGGAATGGCTACCTGGAGAGATCCTCCCTGTGGTGAGGGGAAGGTCTCGTGGCTCCCTGGAGCAGATGGCTTGGAGGTCATGCTGTATGGAGACTCGTTTCTGGAAATTTCCCTGTTGGGAGGGTAGTTCCAGATGCTGCTGTCATTGTCAAAGTTTATTGGTTCTGCCATCTCTGTCTTAATCTTCAGAACTGAGGATGCTGCATTTGCACTGTTTGGGGAGCCAGATGAGGCTAAGAGATGGGTGGAGGTTGCGGTTGTGGCTTGGGAGGGGTCGACTAGCGGAGTGGTATCGCCTATTGCTATGGGACTGGGTGTAGTTGAAGACAGACGAAGCCTCCTGCTTCGTGAGCCATCCCATTTCTGCACTTTCCTCCTCTTTCGCCTTTTCTGCAGCTTGCTACCAGCATTGACACTGTCACAATCTTGCACGCACCCATTGTCATCCTCGTCATCTTCTTCATCCTCCTCTTCTTCTTCTCCTTCCTCTTCTGATGAAGACGTTTGGGAGCTACGCAGCTGTACGTCTTCCCCTTCTCCGTAGTGCTCTACTTTAATATGAAGCCCACCTAGGTTACCCAGTCCACCGATGGCACCCAGACTCCCTAATCCTCCAAGCCCTGCTAACCTTCCCAACCTTCCTCCACCTCCACCTCCCCCTCCACCTCCTCTGCCAGCCTCTTCTTGCTCCTCACCCTCTCCATCTGAAGGTTCCAGACTGTCATCACTGTCCTGGCTCTCAGGGTTACTTGAGCTATCTCCTTCTTCTTGGCGCTTCATTTCTTGTTCAGATGAACAGTGTGACTGGCCGGGTTGCTGCTGACGTTTGCTGTCTGTCTCTGGGTCCTCACTGTGTTCTGTTTGGTGGCCGGGCTTCTCCTCTGCCTTGGTGTTCTCGTTGTCTGTCGAAAAAAAATATTTGTTTATAATGCAGAAAAAGAAGATTCCAGTTACAGTCGAAACCATTCTAGACATAAGTAGATTCTTAATATTTGGCAGTATGATATCTTCCCAGAGCAGCAACAAGTCACTGCATGAACACATAAAATTGATGATGTAGTCAAACACAGCATGAAGGGAAGAGCTGTTGCAGGAATGGGTTGCAAAGTGATTTGCAAATGCAGCCAGTGCTGTGGCAGATCCTGACTTCATAACCTGCTTGAACTAATGCTGTGCACCATCGTTTCAACCATTAATTTACTTGTTAATTACAGTCCATTAACCATCTGAACCATGTGAACTCACATTCATGATATAGAGGTGTGGCTTTAGTAATGGAAAAGAAAATCATTAGATTTGTTAATTGCTTTGATATGGAGTGAATCAAAAACTTTGATGCACTGACATAAAAATTATGCTCCAATGTTGTGGAAAAATTTATCCTGATGTTGTAACAGTGAAGAGTTTCCCTAAAAAAACAATAAGATTTATACTCTTGGAAACACAAGTGTCTTGGCACTCCATCCAGTGAGTGTGTCAGACTGACTTGCCAACACTGCCATTGAATACCTGCGTAATTCTGCATGCCCCCTTACATTTTTCAGGACAGGTATTCCATGTGTTGTTTTCTGGATGCACTGATGTGTGCTCAGTATCCATAGCTGCTTCTGTTCAGGCATGTTGGCTCTGTCTAGCCCATTACACACACAACACATACACACTTTAAACTCTGCCAGCACACACATAGGCCAGGCCAGCGGCTGCCCAGCTGGCAGAGCTAAGACTCCCTAATGGCATCCGAAATGTCGACTCAATTGCTTTGTCTGGGGGAAACCTTGTATCTCCATTAAGTGGGCTTTCCAAGCAAAACAGATGTATTCCAAGCCTGAAAATTAAAAATGGACCGGTAGTCTTAAAGGTTCCTCCCAACCAGGGAGGTTCAATATAAATGAAATATCATTTCACAATAAAATGGAGTCAAGTATTTTCATAGACCATGAGATCACATGAAGAAGACATTTCAACAACTACACTGTGAAATACACTATATTGCCAAAAGTATTCACTTGTCTGCCTTCACACACAAAACTTGAGTGACATCCCATTCTTAATCCACAGGGTTTAGGTATAACAGCTACAGCTCTTCTGAGAATATATTGTATAGCACACTTTGAGTGTGCGGGTAGTGTAGAAAAGCACTGTATAAGAACCACATTTACCATTTTACCAAGGCTTTTCACAAGGTTTAGGAGCGTCTTTATGGGAATTTTGGACCATTCTTCCAGAAGTGCTTTTGTAAGGTAAGACACTCATATTGGAGAAGAAGACCTGGCTCACAGTCTCTGCCCTAATTCATCTGAAAGGTGTTCTATTGGGTTGAGGTCAGAACTTTGTGCAGGCCATGTCTTTATGGACCTTGCTTTGTGCACTGGTGTGCAGTCCTGTTGGAACCGGAAGGGTACATCCCCAAACTGTTCCCATAAAGTTGGCAGAATGAAATTGTTCAAAAAGTCTTGCTCAGCCGATAACAGTTCTTTTCACAGAAGCTCTTAACTCAGAAAGTTGGTAATATTCTGTAATTTACTGAGCTCCTCTGAGTGGCCCATTCTTTCACAAATGTTTGTGGAAGCAGTCTGCATGCCTAGGTGATTGATTTTACGTGGTCATGGAAGTGACTGGATTGCCTGAACTCAGTCATTTGAATGGGTGAGTGAATACTTTTGGCAGTATGCGTATCTGATACCCAATCTTTGGATAGTGCTATCAGGTCGAGGACATCTTGAATTATGCTGCTCATTTTCTTATTTAATTCTGACTGGTTTCTCTGTAAATGCATCTGACAAGGCTAGTTAATACACAACACTGCTGCTCTTCTGTCCCAGTGTCGTTGGCAACGACACTGAGCATGCATTTTTACATTACTTCAATTTTTTATTTATTTTATTTGTGAATCAGGAGGTATTTGATGGGAAGGATTTTCAGCTGCGGATTAATCCATATTGTTGTAATAATTCACAGTAGTAACGTAGGGTAAGTAAAACTTATTAGATTATGGTATGCCAATTTTGCATGTGACAGACAATCTGCTGTATTCTGCCCCACAAAAAAAAAAAAGGGGGGTAAAGATAACTTTGTTTGCCATTTTAGACATCTTTATTCATAGGCTCTCCTTCTGTACATACATTGCATCTTAAGAGAACAAATGTCAAAGAGCAGATATCTCATTTTAAAATATGTCAAACTGGGGCATCGCAGGCCTGTTGGAGCTGAAGCTGGACACTTCCTGCAGCAGCTGGCGTCAGTTTACAGCCAACAGTGTGCCAGAACCACTCTCCTCCAGCAAGAATAACAGCTGGCACTGATTCCCATCATGCCAGCACAGGCTGGTGGACTTGATAATATTACGCTCAAGGTGGAGGCCCAGGCTTGCTTTAAATTCAGCTGTAATGACACTGCTTTGAGCTTTGTCTCCTTCACTATTATCTGCTGCTTAAAATGCTGGTGACACAAGGTGAATAAAATCCTTGTTTTCTGTTTCTAGATCTGAAATCAGATATCAGTGTTTTCAAGATCTCAGGTGAGGCATCACCTGTGAGGCATCCTTGTGTATCTAGTAAATTGATTCTGATGAATTTGTTTAATCTAGTGAACAGTTTCCAAAATATTTAACAGAAAGTTTTGGCTTCTCCATCAATCTATTACCTCCCGCTTATCCAATTCGGGGTTCTAGTTTTGATTTTCAAATTCAAAATTTAGAATTAATACCTCTTAAGCACCAGATGCCATCGGGCATTTTTTTTTTCCAGACTATTAAAAACACTATACAGTCATGTTTTTTTAATACCGATTCGAGGTCTAAAACAATTTATTTATATAGCACCAAATTACAACAACAGCCCCAACATATTATTGCAGGGTCTTTACCTCATCAGTCAAGCCTAAAATGGTTAAAATGGTAGTTGTCAGAGTGGTTGGCTGGAAGTTTTATCAGCTGGTTTGCTCTGACACGATATGAAATGACTAGCCTGAGTTAAAATTCCAAGGAAGTTTCTTACCTCTCTGTATCCAATAAAGAAATACAAGTAGGCAAACCTGAGAGAGAGAAGTCTTTATCCCCTCAGCTGACATATAAGACTGATGAAGTTTGTACTTGTGCGTGTGCAGACAATGTTATACCAAGAATCTGAGAAGCTGAGTGTTGCTTTTTAGGTTTACGGCAAAGCCCTCCTTCATTTTTGGTGTGCCATGTCTGCACAAACAAATGACTCAAGACTGCTGACAAGTGCATTCACTGAACAGAGCTCCCTTTTTCTTAGTCTAATACAATATCTTCTGCTTCCAGATGTTATTCCAGCATTTTGTATCGAGGTCTGTAATCGTGTTTCTTTACTGATCTGTTGCAGCGAATCAATGGGACTAGGAAGTTTGGACAGCCTCTGTAGTGGGAACAAAATAAATTTCAAACTAACAGCAGCACTACAGTGTCTGTAGTGTCAAGGGTGATGAAAAGCAGATTTATTATAGTCTCCTGTTTTAGTACTCACTGTCAAATATTGTAATTAAGCTGTTTTATGACCTAAACTACACACAAAGAAAAAGTAGTAGCACAGAATTTATCCCTGAAGAAATGTTATTCATTTAAAAATATTTTCTAGAATTGTTTTTCACACAAAAGAAGATTCCCCTGCCTACAGGACTGAGATGGCATCGCCTAAACCTTTGTGATTTGCAGATCTCCAACGATGAGCAGAATGTGTTATTTCCTTTGTGCCATTTTGGTGCATTTCTTGGAGGGTGTTTGTGTATTGTGGCCTTTATTTGAGGCATTTTGCAGGATTTTGTGATGTGTGAAGTTTGGAGGCATTGTGTGATGCTGTGCAGCTGTACCATATTTTGTCATTTTGTCATTTTGTCGCAGTTTGCAACACTGCCAGTGAGCGCCCAGTCCCTGCAGCTGTTGGCATTCAAGACATTTCAGCCTGGCAAAGTCAGCACACTGGCACCAGCTGATAAAATATCTTTGGCTTCTCTTCTTCAAACCATATTTCTTTTTTCTGGTTGTATTTGAACAGGTGCTGTTAAGGAATCATGTAGGTTTTAGAAGCATTTTGTGCAATATTGTAACTATTCTAATATTTATACAATGTAAGAATATGATCTGATTTATATCTTTTTGGTTCACTCTTTTTATTTTACATAGGCTTTGCCATCTAGGAGCTGTTACGTTTGGGATAAGGTCAAAGATCAGTTTTGTCAGAGGCCCTCTAGATCCAACGGAATCCAGAGGAGCAAAAACAAAAAAAAGAAAAGAATACACAAAATATAAATGACGCTGATGCCTATCTCCATTAAAATGTGACTGAATGGACATGATGGTAAGCAGAACTCATACGGCTTTTTAATCTTTGCTCTTCTTCAAACTGTGGCTGAAGAAAATGATGGCAGGACTCAGGCTATGCACTAGAGGCCAGCAGATTACTCCAAATACTGTCAAATATATCAACTATATGTAAAACCTATTTTTTTTTTTTCATTTAGCAACTATATGTTGCTCCTCTGTTCTCCCTTTTCTACCCACCTGAGTTTTCTTTGGACTCGGACTCAGAGTCTGAAGTTTCAGACGACTCTGAAGCTTTCTCAGGCAGGTTTGGCAGCTGGGCAATGTCCATGGGTGTGTCTTTATACTCTGGATTACTGCAAAGACACAGAAAATTTGTCAGTGACAGAAGAAACGTTTGTTCATCGATTGCCTTGGTCAAATCTAATGAAAATAAATGTCAGCTATAATCAGGGGTGCACATAAGTGGTACGCAGGTGCGCATTCACTGTCAAAATAAAAGAAGTTGCAACGCGCGTTTGCGCACATAAGATTTTCTGGAGGAGGACAGACATTTGTTTAGAACTCTTAAAGATGTCGAAGAAGCAAACTCCTTTAAGCAATTACTTTGGTGTTCCTCCACCTCCAAAGAAATGTCAGAAGGAGTCCGAACCGCAAAAGAAGCGCGTATTCTCGGAAAAGTGGTTGCTGGAG
>NW_024582649.1:751195-757977 GCF_018398535.1 Haplochromis burtoni | reverse complement strand
AAAAACAGCTGCTTGTTTAAGTGAAAATACATTGATGGGGTTTTTTGCACTAATAAAGTTGTGGAGTTGTAAAGTATTTTGTCTAGTGTCAATTATATCGTTATCACAAATTTTCAAATGTATATCGTGATAAATATTTTTGGTCATATCGCCCTGCTCTATTCACAATAAACTCTTAACGGACCGAGAAGAGCAACAGAAGAGCTCATTCAGGAGCTGTTGAAGTTCTTCACGGATTCTTTTTGATGGGAGCGACCAGGCGGATAATTTTATTTCCAAAATCAGACATCTTTATTAGCGCTGGAAGAAAATGAAATACAGATGCATCTGTAGATCATCCTATGAAGTCCTATTCTAAAGGCTGATTTCCCTCTCCCAGGCTTGTACCTGTGGCTTCATGTCCTGGGGGTTGGTTGTTCTCCTGCCCTGCACCCCATCCTTTTCTTACCCTCTAGCAACCGTCATATTCTAACGTTGCAAGCTATCACAAACTCTACAGTCTGTCTAACTCCAATGTATACGAAGCAATCTATTATTCTCAACCGAGATAAACTCAGCATAAACTGAACCCACATTAAAGTTAGCTCGGTGCTTACCTTTAGATGAGCTCACAAACCGAGAGAGACTCCGTGATGAAGCTTAAAGTCTTTCCAAACAGGAAACAGATCAGGTAGCAGAGACCCACGTGGTTCACGCTGATCCCAGCTAGGATCCAGGAGACAAGGGTGTGCAGATCGATGCAGATATCGATCCAAACGTTGGTAGTGGTATATGTTCCTGTAAGTTTACTACTTTACTCCCGTTTCATGAAAAAGCAGCTCTCTCTGCTCGACTCCTCTCCTGCACACACACTTTGCTCCGCCCCCTTTATTTGGCTCCGCTGTGATTTGTTGCTGTGCGATCACGTGACTCAGCTAAACAACGTAACCACGTGGGGAATTTCAAAATTAGGGCCTATCTCCTTTTCCTAAACTCTTTTCCGTGGCTCGAGGAAAACGTCATCGTGGGAAGGAGAATTGCTAAGGACTCAGGGAAAGAGAGGAGCGGTGCTGAGAATTAAAACAGCCTTACACTCGTCTCTCTGTAACAACGTGACACCGGATGTCCGCCTGTTGAAACTACAGAAGATGGCAAGGGCGTAGGCTGTGTCCCAATTCAGGGTCTGCACGCTTGAAGTACGCGCTCTACGCGCACTACGTACGGCGCGTACTATAAGTACGAGAAGTGCGGAAGTGAGAGGCTTATGAAATGGGACGGTATACGCTTTGTCGCGCTGTTAGGGTTGCCTAGCAACCATGATACTAACCGCGAGACACGTTACATACAGCATTGTTTGACAGAAATGAAGGAGAAAAATGTTTTGTTGGTCATTCATTTTTGTCATGACATCACTTTGATTAGTTGAGTATCTGAGGCTGAGACCACGGACTGTAAAACATGATTGTTGGGCTTCATTTCTGTGCTGAACAGTCATTTAAGATTAGTTAGTAAATAACAATTAGTTAATGTTGTTCATGAGACTAAAGTCATCTCACTGTGGTAATGTAAATATAATATGGCCAATATTATAGTATTGTCAGATTATTATGTATATATATAAATACTATATTATCTATATTATATCTATATATATCTATATATATATCTCTATATATATATCTATATATATATATCTATATCTATATATCTATATATATATATATATATATATATATATATATATATATATATATATATATATATATATATATATATAAAACACACACAACACACACACACAGACACATATAAACATAAATATATCACTGACTTTCAGCTTGTTGTGTTTGTGGATATATGACTGACTTTAATTATTAAACATTCGCACATAAATAAGTGACTCATATTCAGTACTTTTGACAGTTCACTCTTCGGCCGCTCCATCTTATTAGGGAAATTCCATATACATAAATGTAAATTTCAAAACTCAACCCCATCATTTAATTTGTTTTTGATTGAAATTGAATATTACTTAAACTCTCTTAAATTAACTTCCAATAAAAAAGGTTTATCATTGATTGAAATTCATTCAGAAATGTTTAACGAATGAGCTGTCACAACTTTCAAGTACAAAGTTGTTATGAAGTCTGTCACATTCCCCCCCTTTTTTTTCTTTTTTTATCCTTTATTTATTTATCCTTCTTATTTCATTGTACTGTATATTGTTACTCTTATTTGCCTTGTATGTCTACTGTACAAACTGAACTGGAATGACTGACTGTTCGCTTTATGATTTCAATAAAGTTTGGAAAAAAAAAAAACCTCTTCGGCCGCTCCCTTCTGCCGTATTTTGCGGCAAAATTCTCCACACCCACCGCCGCGCTATGAATTGTGGGATATATGGGACCACGAAGCGTGACACGGACCACGCATTGATATTTGGGGAAATCGACGGGCATTTGAGTATGCATTTGAAGTACACTTCGAATTGGGAACAGCCATCGTCGCGTGGCGGTGACGTAACCGCACTTAAAATGCGTACTTCAAGCGTGCAGACCCTAATTGAACACAGCCGTAGATTTGGTTTTGGCATTGGTGGGGACGGATGATTCAACCACCAAACTCTGCCCTTTTCTCTTTTTTTCTTTTTCCCTTTTTGTCTTTGCTTCTTGATAAAAAAAGGAGAAATATACTTGCCTACATATGCTATTCTACATGCTTTTAAACCATTTAAAATTACAATTCATATATTTTACATTTGAATTATCCCATATGGAAAAGAAATAGTAAAAACTTATATGTGATTACTCATGAAAGTGGCCACTTTCATGAGTAAATCATATAAGGCTTACATGATTTACTCATGAAAGTGGCCACTTTCTCATTACTTTCATACATTGTTTTAGTAAGTATCCAAAACATACAAGTTTCATTATATAATTTTTCAAGGGATCTTATATCTGTTTTCACTCTTGTATGCTTTTCATACAAGTTTCACACAAGACAGATACAAACTTTATAAGATTTATATATATCTTTTCCATATGGTACTAACATCGTAACTAAGTATTTTAGAGCTTTAGTTTACTTCAGCCATATTTCATATAAATCAGGTATCATACAAACATAAAAATAGCTTCAAATACAGTCATGACAATAAAGAATAGACTTTAAGGACTTAACAATTACTTCAGTTAACACCAACATCTGTTATATTTATTTGTTTGCCTAGGGAGAATGTATACAATGCATCAAAAAAATCTTTACTGCAAACTAATTATTGTGTTGTAAGTTTATGTCTGTGAAGGTTCTCAGTCATCCAGGTCATCATAGTCAAAGGAGCTTGCAAAGAAAAGCGTCTGGACTTCTTTAAGTTCTTCAAGACTTAAAGATCACGCTTTTCTTTGCAAGCTCTTTGTGTTTAAGATTTATGACTTTCATGCTTTCATAGTGGTCTTGGGAGAGCTTGACATTTTTATCAGGTGGTACACACTGTAAAAAGTTTGAGAAACACTGATAAGTGTATGTGTGCTTTTGGAAAACATTTAAAGCTGCAGTACAGAATCTTTGAAACAAGCTTAAAACATTTTTAGAATATAAACAGAGCACTCTGCTTCTCTTTACAGCTCCTCACTCCACCAGGGCTGTTTGGCACTTTCTGATAGTGTGCAAATGTGATGTACGTACTGCGGCAGTCATACAGACAACTGGACGGTCCAAAAGTTGGCCTACCTATTACTGGCTGAGGTTTTAGTAGAGTTGTGGCTGAACCACATAAAAATATATCATTAATTTTAATCTCCCCAATCAATTATAATGTTATAGAGTATGAGTAAAATCTGGTTTTTTTTCTCTTTGTCAGTTTAACAGTTTCTGTTTTGCCTGTCACTGTTCCCTGTCTGTTTTCTTACCTGGTTCTTCCTGACCTTGTACTTTCTCCTCACGTTCCCCTCTTTCTCTCTCCTTCTTTGCAGACTGACAATCATACACAAATAGATTGTATTCAATTAGATGAAAAATTAAATTAATATAAAAAATACTATTAAGATCATGTTACAGTTCAAAATTGGGGATGGAGACAAGAGAAAAAACCACAATAACAACACTGGTCCGGCCGGGTTAAGTCAAACGATGATTTTAAGTCACACGCGTGGGAGATGGACACTGTATGCAGACAGCCTCAGATCTCAAAATGGTGGAGCATTGATCAAACTCTTATAGCCTCTGGTGCCCCCACCTTATCATAAAAGCCTAAACATTCACATGCTTTCTCTCACACGGCGCCTAAGCTACGACCTTGGCTCCCTGTTTATCTGCTCCTGCTGAGATGGGGCAGAAAACTCCAGCATGTTCCGTTCTCTTCTAATCAGACAAATAAGGCGATGACTTTCTGCAAACAGTATTTCTTATAACATCATAAAACAATATCATTCATCCACAATAAATCAGCAGTCTAATGTAATGCAAATCAGTTTAACTAATGCAATAGTTATCAGCTTCTTCTAATTCAGGAGAATAATGCAAACTAAAACTACATAATAATTCACAATCTTTAATTAGGGGTATAACATGGCATAAAATAATATTATAATTTAACACTCCCCCTGATGAGCTCGTTAGAATAATGAGCTCACCAACACCCTTAATCCAGTGTGGCCGGGTTCATCTCTTCTCACTCCTGAGGTCCTTTGTCCCCCTGATGGGCGAACCATATGTGAGATGACCTCTGTGTTTGCGCAGTTCAGATGCAAGAAAAACTATTATTACAACAATAGCAGGTACAGATGACACTCCCCAGTTCTCCCACAGCTTTATTTGGTGCTACCTTATACCCTTCAGACGTACTCAGACTAGAACCTCTGTCCAAGGAGCTTTTAGCCTTTATTTTATTGCTGCAGCCTACCAGTGTCGTCCAGTTGGGTGATCCTCTGCTCTTCTTTCTTCAACCTCAGGGGTTAGACAACCCTTCAGTCGTTGGCACAGATCAGGGGATTATTCTGCCCCGATTTCAAACAACGATCTGTGTATCCTCGGGTCCTGTGTGCTTTATCCTCCAGAAAAAGATCAGGAACGCGTCCCCTTTTGCCCAAGAGCCTCTCGAACCTCGTTGGTCTGGTGTTCTGGATTCCGCCAACCCCTTCATGGTTATTGCTGTGTTTATGGGATCCATCCTTTTGAGGTGACTAGCTGGAGCCCAAACGCCATGACACTTGGACCCAGTTGGTGTCTCGGCAGTCACTGTGTCTGTCTCTGCTGCGAAGGATCCTCGTATCTCTGTGACCTCGTCTGGTGTCTGTTCCTTTCTCTGTAAGAGACAGAAAACCAAAACACCTCTCTTCCTAACCCTAATAATCTAATGTTGTTATCTACTGACCTTCTAGTGATTCAGAATTGGTTTAGAATATTCAGAATGTCCCAGGGACTTATTCTAATCATACTATACGTGGGGCAAAAAAGTATTTAGTCAGCCACCGATTGTGCAAGTTCCCCCACTTAAAATGATGACAGAGGTCAGTAATTTGCACCAGAGGTACACTTCAACTGTGAGAGACAGAATGTGAAAAAAAAATCCATGAATTCACATGGTAGGATTTGTAAAGAATTTATTCGTAAATCAGGGTGGAAAATAAGTATTTGGTCACCTCAAACAAGGAAAATCTCTGGCTCTCACAGACCTGTAACGTCTTCTGTAAGAAGCTTTTCTGTCCCCCACTCGTTACCTGTATGAATGGCACCTGTTTGAACTCATCATCTGTATAAAAGACACCTGTCCACAGCCTCAAACAGTCAGACTCCAAACTCCGCCATGGCCAAGACCAAAGAGCTTTCGAAGGACACCAGGAAAAGTATTGTAGACCTGCACCAGACTGGGAAGAGTGAATCTACAATAGGCAAGCAGCTTGGTGTGAAAAAATCAACTGTGGGAGCAATCATCAGAAAATGGAAGACATACAAGACCACTGATAATCTCCCACGATCTGGGGCTCCACGCAAGATCTCATCCCGTGGGGTCAAAATGATCATGAGAACGGTGAGCAAAGATCCCAGAACCACACGGGGGGACCTGGTGAATGACCTGCAGAGAGCTGGGACCAAAGTAACAAAGGTCACCATCAGTAACACACTACAACGGCAGGGAATCAAATCCCGCAGTGCCAGACGTGTTCCGCTGCTGAAGCCAGTGCATGTCCAGGCCCGTCTGAAGTTTGCCAGAGAGCACATGGATGATACAGCAGAGGATTGGGAGAATGTCATGTGGTCAGATGAAACCAAAGTAGAACTTTTTGGTATAAACTCAACTCGTCGTGTTTGGAGGAAGAAGAATACTGAGTTGCATCCCAAGAACACCATACCTACTGTGAAGCATGGGGGTGGAAACATCATGCTATGGGGCTGTTTTTCTGCCAAGGGGACAGGACGACTGATCCGTGTTAAGGACAGAATGAATGGGGCCATGTATCGTGAGATTTTGAGCCAAAACCTCCTTCCATCAGTGAGAACTTTGAAGATGAAACGAGGCTGGGTCTTCCAACATGACAATGATCCAAAACACACCGCCCGGGCAACAAAGGAGTGGCTCCGTAAGAAGCATTTGAAAGTCCTGGAGTGGCCTAGCCAGTCTCCAGACCTCAACCCCATAGAAAATCTGTGGCGGGAGTTGAAAGTCCGTGTTGCTCGGCGACAGCCCCAAAACATCACTGCTCTGAGAAGATCTGCATGGAGGAATGGGCCAAAATACCAGCTACTGTGTGTGCAAACCTGGTAAAGACCTATAGTAAACGTTTGACCTCTGTTATTGCCAC
>NW_024582649.1:722617-751170 GCF_018398535.1 Haplochromis burtoni | reverse complement strand
AAAAGCGTTCAATCAGCTAAAAGGCGATCTGACGTCAACTCCCATTCTTGCACTCTATGACCCAAACAAAGAGTTAAAACTGTCTGCAGATGCTTCCTCCTATGGACTGGGAGCAGTCCTATTTCAAAAAGAGGGAGAGCAATGGAGACCTGTTGCATATGCGTCTCGTTCTTTAACGGAAACAGAACAGAGGTATGCACAGGTGGAGAAGGAGGCGCTTGGACTAACATGGGGTTGTGAAAGATTCAAAGATTTTCTCATCGGGAGACACTTCTCCTTAGAGACTGACCACAAGCCACTCGTCAGCCTGCTAGGACAGCAAGCTCTAACCGAGCTTCCACCCAGAATCCAACGGTTCCGCCTAAGGCTCATGAGGTACAGTTACACCATCTCACACACTCCAGGCAAAGCACTCCTCACAGCAGATGCACTGTCACGTGCACCCGTTAACCAAGACCCTGATTCTAAGGCTACAGCTGAACTACTGGATGACACAAATATATATGTGGATGAAATAGTCAAATGCATGCCTGCTACCTCGACATACATCACACAGTTAAAGGAACAGCTTAAAACCGACAGCATATGCTCAGATGTCATGGCTTTTTGTCAGAGCAGCTGGCCAGAATACAGCCATCTCACAGGCCCAATTCAAAGACTTTACAGCAGCTTATGGGTTCAGGCATGTAACAAGCAGTCCAAGATTTGCACAAAGCAATGGTGAGGCTGAGCGTCATGTCCAAACTGTGAAAAGTCTGCTAAAGAAAGCAAAAGACCCATATCTTGCACTTCTAGCTTACAGAGCAACCCCATTGGCTAATGGATATAGCCCTGCGCAACTACTAATGGGACGAAGACTGCGCACGTCAGTTCCCCAGCTTCCTTCTTTGCTCAATCCCAGCCTGCCCAACAAGGCTACAGTGTTGACAAAAGCGAGAGAGAGAGTGATGAAGGACAGTGTTGCGTACAACAGGAGACATCGTGTGACAGAACTTCCTCCACTCTCACCGGGACAACCAGTGTGGATTACAGACACTACAGGGAGTGCAGAATTATTAGGCAAATGAGTATTCTGTCCACATCATCCTCTTCATGCATGTTGTCTTACTCCAAGCTGTATAGGCTCGAAAGCCTACTACCAATTAAGCATATTAGGTGATGTGCATCTCTGTAATGAGAAGGGGTGTGGTCTAATGACATTGTGGCGGGGCGTGGCCTGCGGTGCCGTGCAGAGGAGGCGGACGCACCTGCACGGCATCCGCAATCACGCCCCGCCGAATTAAATATTGTACTGGGTCCTGTGTATGGGGTTGTTGTGGTAATGTTGAGCGGGCAGCGGGAGAGCTGCAGCTCTGTTTGCGTTGTAAACAGCAACCGGCTAAGTATTAATAAAAAGCATCAAAATGCCACTGGGTCTGCCGTGTATGTTTACAGTGGTGCCGAAACCCAGGACGGGAGGCACGGCAGATCCAGGAGTGGGCCAGCAGAGGGAGGAGCTGGCGAGAATGGTGGCCGAGCTGGCGGCCACGCAGCAGGAGCAGGCGGCGGTGTGGCGCCGCAGGCGGGAAGAGCTGCAGGACCAGACCGAACGCCACCTGCAGAGGATGGAGAATCTGGCGGCGCTGATCCGGTCCTGCCCGACACCACCGCCACCCCCACCGGCGCTTCCCAAAGGCGCTGGAGTGGAGGAGATCCAGTCCGTGCAGGCGCCCGTGCCGGCCCCCGGGTTGCGACCAACTAGCACGCAGCCTGCCACAGCGCCTGTCCCCACACCTCGCGTGGGAGCCGCTGGGGCTCTGCAGGGCCCGGTGCCCGTTCCTGCGCCCCGGAAGAAGGCGGCGGAGCCGGCAGCGGTGGAGGCGGCGCCCGAGGAGCCGCTCCAGCCGGGAGAGACAGCGGCGATGGCGGCGCCCGAGGAGCCCGCTCCAGCCGGGAGAGACAGCGGCGATGGCGGCGCCCGAGGAGCCGCTCCAGCCGGGAGAGACAGCGGCGATGGCGGCGCCCAAGGAGCCGCTCCAGCCGGTAGAGGCAGCGCTGGAGGCGCAGTGAGGGGAGCTGCTCCCACCGGGAGGGGCGGAGAAGCCACGGGATAAGTCGGTGGTGCCCGTGCTAGGGGAGTCCGCGCCACCGAAGCCCGAGGTTAGCGGGGTGAGCAGAGCGGCCTCACCTCCACCAGAGGCCGGTGCCTGCCGGACATCTGCCCAGCCGCCTGCGAGCTGGGGCGCACGACCGTACCAACAGCGCCGCGTCCACCTGCCACGCGGCCGACCTCCGGACCAGCTTCGCCGACGCTGCTGGGTTCGCAGGCGGCCACCTGAACTCACAACTCCCCGTCGCTTGGCCAGGGCCCGGGGGCGCCGACGGTCCGGGCTGATCCCCTCTCCCGCTCGCGGTGGGGGGAGTACGTTCGGCCGGATGGTTCCCCGGCCTCAGTCGGGCGATGGGGGTATGTGGCGGGGCGTGGCCTGCGGTGCCGTGCAGAGGAGGCGGACGCACCTGCACGGCATCCGCAATCACGCCCCGCCGAATTAAATATTGTACTGGGTCCTGTGGTTGGGTTGTTGTGGTAATGTTGAGCGGGCAGCGGGAGAGCTGCAGCTCTGTTTGCGTTGTAAACAGCAACCGGCTAAGTATTAATAAAAAGCATCAAAATGCCACTGGGTCTGCCGTGTATGTTTACAGACATCAACACCCTATATCAGGTGTGCATAATTATTAGGCAACGTCCTTTCCTTTGGCAAAATGGGTCAAAAGAAGGACTTGACAGGCTCAAAAAAGTCAAAAATAGTGAGATATCTTGCAGAGGGATGCAGCAGTCTCAAAATTGCAAAGCTTCTGAAGCGTGATCATCGAACAATCAAGCGTTTCATTCAAAATAGTCAACAGGGTCGCAAGAAACGTGTGGAAAAACCAAGGCGCAAAATAACTGCCCATGAACTGAGAAAAGTCAAGCGTGCAGCTGCCAAGATGCCACTTGCCACCAGTTTGGCGATCGTGGCTCAAGAGTTGGGAGTTCGCCTTGTAATTGGAAGGTTGCCGGTTCGAGCCCCGGCTTGGACAGTCTCGGTCGTTGTGTCCTTGGGCAAGACACTTCACCCGTTGCCTACTGGTGGTGGTCAGAGGGCCCGGTGGCGCCAGTGTCCGGCAGCCTCGCCTCTGTCAGTGCGCCCCAGGGTGGCTGTGGCTACAATGTAGCTTGCCATCACCAGTGTGTGAATGTGTGTGTGAATGGGTGGATGACTGGATATGTAAAGCGCTTTGGGGTCCTTAGGGACTAGTAAAGCGCTATATAAATACAGGCCATTTACCATTTATTTACCATTTTATTTCAGAGCTGCAACATCACTGGAGTGCCCAAAAGCACAAGGTGTGCAATACTCAGAGACATGGCCAAGGTAAGAAAGGCTGAAAGACGACCACCACTGAACAAGACACACAAGCTGAAACGTCAAGACTGGGCCAAGAAATATCTCAAGACTGGTTTTTCTAAGGTTTTATGGACTGATGAAATGAGAGTGAGTCTTGATGGGCCAGATGGATGGGCCCGTGGCTGGATTGGTAAAGGGCAGAGAGCTCCAGTCCGACTCAGACGCCAGCAAGGTGGAGGTGGAGTACTGGTTTGGGCTGGTATCATCAAAGATGAGCTTGTGGGGCCTTTTCGGGTTGAGGATGGAGTCAAGCTCAACTCCCAGTCCTACTGCCAGTTTCTGGAAGACACCTTCTTCAAGCAGTGGTACAGGAAGAAGTCTGCATCCTTCAAGAAAAACATGATTTTCATGCAGGACAATGCTCCATCACACGCGTCCAAGTACTCCACAGCGTGGCTGGCAAGAAAGGGTATAAAAGAAGAAAAACTAATGACATGGCCTCCTTGTTCACCTGATCTGAACCCCATTGAGAACCTGTGGTCCATCATCAAATGTGAGATTTACAAGGAGGGAAAACAGTACACCTCTCTGAACAGTGTCTGGGAGGCTGTGGTTGCTGCTGCACGCAATGTTGATGGTGAACAGATCAAAACACTGACAGAATCCATGGATGGCAGGCTTTTGAGTGTCCTTGCAAAGAAAGGTGGCTATATTGGTCGCTGATTTGTTTTTGTTTTGTTTTTGAATGTCAGAAATGTATATTTGTGAATGTGGAGATGTTATATTGGTTTCACTGGTAAAAATAAATAATTGAAATGGGTATATATTTGTTTTTTGTTAAGTTGCCTAATAATTATGCACAGTAATAGTCACCTGCACACACAGATATCCCCCTAAAATAGCTAAAACTAAAAACAAACTAAAAACTACTTCCAAAAACATTCAGCTTTGATATTAATGAGTTTTTTGGGTTCATTGAGAACATGGTTGTTGTTCAATAATAAAATTATTCCTCAAAAATACAACTTGCCTAATAATTCTGCACTCCCTGTAGGGCGTGAAGGGACTGTCATCTCCTCTCACTCCACACCCCGCTCATACATTGTCGAGACCCCTTCAGGAGCCATCAGGAGAAATAGGCATCACCTCCAGCCATTGCCAGATGCCACACCAAAGTTACAAACCCCAATTACGCCTGTCAGTCCAACAGAGAACGCCCTGCCTGCTTCAAACCTATCGGTGACTACAACTCTGACTCCTAAGACAGAAGACCCAGGTCCTGTCAGAACTAGGGCTGGCAGGGTTGTCAAAAAACCACAAAGACTGGACTTGTGAAAATAAACAAAACAAAAAAGAAAAACATGGGTTTAAAAGTAAAGGAAAAAAGGTTGAAGAGAAAGAAAAGTTTCTATGAAAGGTTCTAAGAAAAAAAAAAGAGTACAGTTTTCATATATGCAGTAAATGTTCTTGTAAGTTTGATGTTTTCAGCGAAAGGAGGATGTGGTGTAATCTGTTTGAGTATAACCTGTTTTATTGTGAAAGGGGGTTCTGAAACAGGAAGTAGATAATAAAGGTCGGAGTTTGAGTGCTCTACAAGGTGTCGCTTGAATCCTTGCCTAAAACCACGACAAATAGTTCACTCATGCACACGGGTATTCACAGATGCACACTATCTTCCTTTGCTGCTGCCTCGAAACATATTGTGCGTCGTCATTCTTGTGTGCTGCTCAGTAAAATTCAATATTTATTATTTACTGTTACTTATGCTTATCTAGGTTGTTGCTGTGGTTTCCCTACTGTGTTGTTCTCTTTTTGCTTGTTTTCTTTGTTTTTTCCAGCAGGTGATCTGGTAGATTTTTAGTGTCTTTTCTCACCCCTTCCCCTCTGTTTTTCTTTCCCTCTCCTTTTCTTGAACTTCTCTTGTCTACATCTTTCTTTCCCTTTCCCCCGGTCATGTCTGTTCTGAATGTAATAACTTAAAAGTTAAAAAACAAACAAAACATTACATTTTTAGAAATATTTGTTGGTGTTTTCTTGGTTGGTTTTTTTTGTAATACTTGAACACTAAAGTTGCCCTCCAATGAGATGACAGTGCGAGCAGTGGCCCACAGCTCATTTAAGTTTGAGACTCCTGCTATGTAGCACTCAAAACACTTTATAGAACATGTTTCATTCACCCATTCACACAAGCACTTTTCTCTGTGTCCAAGTTTCTAGCTAACATTAGCACTCCTATGAATACATCAAGAGCAACTCCGGGTTCAGTATCTTGCCCAAGGCATGCAGCCTGGAGCAGCAAGGGATCAAACCACCAGCTTTCTAGTTAGCAGATGTCCTGAACTACCTACTCAGCCACAGCCATCCCAATGGGCCACCCCTTATTGGCTAATGACACATGAGTTCCAATTCTTTATCCACAAAGTCTCCCAGTGAGATCCACTCCTCATTCATGTAAAAAGGGTTGGAAAAAAATCAAAGTTTTGTATCTTAGAAATATAAGAATTTCTTATCGCTTATCAGAGGTTGAACATGTACTGATGGGTTTATCTCTTCTTGCACTTTATTCTGCTCTACTTTGTGATCCAAACTTACTGCTGAACTAAACTATCCCAGAATTCAACTCAGAATTGGTCACAGATAAATGTAATTAATTCAATCAAAGTGCTCAGAGAGTCAGATTCCCTGTAGGACGATTAGACGACTGATTTTTCTTCACAAACTTAAACGTCACATCATGTCTCCAGTAGCCATGGCGTGTCTCCAAAATACTTCTACAGATTTTTGTGATGTTTTGACTTCTGGTGCATGTTGGGAATTAGAGAGATCAGCCCCAGTGAAAGTGCAGATGAAAAACGGGCAGGGTTTTCATCCCTAACGCTTTGTTTCATCATCCGTCCATCACGGCCAATGATGAAAGGCCGCTCGTTATGCCTCCGGTGAGCGACTGGCACCGTTGGATCTAAATTCCACATCAGACCTCCTCACTGAGACAGACAGCCAGAGGTTATTAGAAGGAGCTCCAGGTTTGAGCACCTCAACACACACACACACATACACCCACAAACGCACACACACACAAGTACGCTCACCAGTGCAGCCTGTGATCTATGATTCATGTGCGCTCATTTAAAATTGTGTGAAATATTTAAAGTTGGCTGGTCGGCCTCAGAGGGTCGAATGACTGACCTCTCTGCTCTTATTACTGCATGTAGAGGAGGAGTGGATGGAGGAGGGGAAACGTTACAGGCAAAAAGGAGAGAAAGATAATAACATGGAAGTAAAGAAATGGACTGGATGCAGAAATGAAGAAATAGACTGATATTAACTTCATGATAGATTTGCCATTCTTGGTTATTCAGTCTTCATCTTTCGATTAACTGCTTTATGTTTGAAAAAATACAAACGCTGTGGTAGAGCCGATTTTCAGTCTCCCCTTTTTGTCATTTTTCAATGAAGCTTTTCATGGGTGTCACTGAAAATGGCTGGTAAGCGTGGTATATCCAAGTCTTTTTGCAATGCAATGAATGCTTCTGATAGAGCATTGCTGATGTTACTTCAAGTTCTTTGAAATTGTGATCACAAAAATCTGTTGGCAGTGAGTTAATTGTCATGCTTAAACTTTAAGCAGCTACTAATCAGGTGCTTTGGAGATTGTATTGCATGGTGGATTACAGTTGACGGTAGTTTTCTGTGTTCAGGATTCCAATAATTTTTAAAAGATTCGAAACTCCACCAGGTGAAATAAAGCCCCAGCCCATGACCGAGTCTTCACCATGTTTTACAGATAGCTGTAGAAGACACACAGTTGTACCTCTTTCTTGACCTCCTCCAGGCACATGGTATTGACAGCGACTTGAACCAAAAATTTCATATTTGAATTCAGTGCCTGTGCCTGGAGAACTATTGCTCAAGACTACTTTTAAAAAAAAGACAAACGCTGTCTCTTTCCACACAAAATATAGAGAAATTATGGGTGTCTAGAGAGTTCTGCACAGTAGTGTGCATCCATAGTATAGTCGCAACTACCGTATTTTTCAGACCATAAGGTGCACTGTCGATGAATGGGTCTGTTTTCATACATAAGGTACATAAAGCGAAACAAAACAGTCAGATAAGTCCAACTTTACTTCTTGCTTCCTCCACTTCCGTACCATTGATTCATTAATGTTGAATTCTCTCGCAGCTGCTCTATTCCCATGTTGTTGCAGTATATTAATGACTAACCTCATATTGTGGATGGATTATCTCAGTTGTTCTCCTGACTGAAGTTTGGTCCGTTTACAGCATCCTGCCATGCGATTGCATTTGTCCCTAACCATCAGGAACCCTCACGTTAACTTTTATTGAGTGGAAAAAAGTTAGCGTTCATCCTCCAGCTTCACTATGTTTATGTTTTGCTGTGTCGCTAGCGATCACGTAGCACATCATTATATACCAGCTAGCCCAACTTCAGTAACCCTACAAACGTCACTGCTGTTTAGTTTTCTGTCTTCATTTATGTTGGAAGTGATAGCAGAGCTGTACGTTTGAATTTTTTCAGAAATCTCTCAGTCAGAACATGCTATATCATGTTTAGGTGGAAACTAGCGAGCTAACTTCCTGCTAACTTCTAACTCCATTAAATTTAATAAATTCTGTTTTCATGGATGCCTGGATGTTAAACTTAATTGTTACACCTGGTAAAGCAGCAACGCTGATCATTTTATTAAAGATGAAAGAATTTAGACAGTTTTTAACTCTCAGTGATGCTGCAGTGTTCGTTTGACTTTGGGACCTGAAGGGACGAAGTTTTGGACCCAATTCTACAACTGAATTAGATATCAGGACATATTAAATCTTACACTAGGTCTCAAAATACAACCTGAATACCAGCACATGACATATTACACCATGTCAGTATTTATTTATCAAAAACAATTAGAGAGACTTTGGAGAGTAAGGAGCAGCCAGGCGCTGCTAATGCATTTGATTAGCTGATCATCAGCAGGTGTGAGCTCCTCTATAAAGGCAAAGGTTTTGGCAGTTTGCTAGTCCGGAACGCTCAAGTGTGTGTTAACATTATCTCAAGGATGATCTTAGAAAAGCAACTGTTGCTATCCATCAATTTTGCAAGGGTTATAAGGCCATGTCCAAACAGTATGAAGGCCATCATTTTACAGTGAGAAAGTCTATTTAAAAGTGCGAAACAAGTTGTTGCTTAACCCTTGGAAAATTCATCACAAGGTCAGACTGTGCAATGCAAAGAAAAATTGCACAAAAAAACCAAACAAAACAGGATTAAAGCACAGTGGTGGAGGGGTAATGATTTAGGTACTCACCAGTCATTGAGTTGACCATGAACTCCTCCATATATCAAAGTATTCTAAATGGGAGACTATCTGTCTGACATCTAAAGCCTGACAAAAACTGAGTCATGCAATAGGAGAATCACTAGCAAAATTACAATGGCTGGAAATACTTTGTAACTGAGCCTTTTTGCAATGGCTCAGTCAAAGCCAAAAACTCAACCTCATTGAAATGCTATGATGGGACCATAAGAGAGCTGCTCATAAACAATTGCCTCTGCAACCCTCAGTGAATTGAAGTAATGTTATAAATAAAAGTTGACCAAAACGGCTCTACAATAATGTGAGGTAATCATAAAGTCATCCAAAAAAACGATTATTTCAATTTACTGCTAGTAATGATTGTTTTGCAAGCTACTGATTCATAGAACGTACTTAGTGTAGTGTTAGTGTAGAAACAGCCTGTTTTTCCACAGGATGTTCCTAGACTTTTGGCTTAATCTCTGTTTCAGCAACCACACTGAAATACATTATATTGTCAAAATAGTGTATTAGGTTGTTTTTCATCTGAAGTTACTTCTTTCTTTTTCTTTAGGCGTTGTCACAACAGATCATCTCCTTCCATCTCACCCTATTCCAGCATCCCCTACTGTCACATCAACCGCCTCTGCATGCCCTCCTTAACAACGTCTATGAATCTTCCTTGCCATCCGGGAAAGACAGCAACTTGGTCACAAAGTGGTAGTAAAATCACAGAGGGGGGTCAGCGGATGGTGATGTGCATAGAGGTCCCAAACCTTCTGCAGACTCAGACTTCAGATAAGCTCAATAACACGCAGTGGTGTAAAGCATGGTATTGCTGGAATCTTGAGCAGTGGAGATGTGTTGTCTGGAGCGACAAATCATGCTTCTCCGTTTGGCAATCTGATGGGCGACTGGGTTTGGCTGTTGCAAGGAGAACTGTACTTGTCTAACTGAAGTGTAAAGTTTTATAGAGGGAGCATGATGGTGTGGGGTTGTTGTTCAGGATTTGGGCTCGACCCTTAGTTCCAGTGAAAGAAAGTCTTAATGATGCAACATACCAAGATATTTTGGACAATTTCATGCTGGCAACTTTGTGGGAACAGTTTGAAGATGGCCCCTTCCTGTTTCAACATGACTGCGCACCAGTGAACAAACCAAGTTTCATAAAGACATGGATGAGTGAGTTTGATATGGAAGAAACTGACTGGCCTGACCTCAACACCTTTGGGATGAATTAGAGCAGAAACAGCAAACCAGGCCTTTTCATCCACTACGAGTGTCTGACCTCACAAATGCTCTTCTGGATCCTAAACCTCGTGGGAAGTCTTCGCAGTCTTCGAAGTGTTGGTGAGTCAACATCACATTAAACCCTATGGGATGTCAATCAAGTTCATATGTGTGTGAAGGCAGACGAGTGAATACTTTTGGCAATATAGCGTAAATTTGGAACCTGCGAAGGACCAGATCTTTTTTGTTTATTATCTCCGAATGCATAAAATGTTGTAATTTAATAAAGTCCATCCATGTATCTGTAAAATACTTAACTGAGCTCAGACATTTTCATAAAGCTCAGATACTTTCTGACAAGAAACCAAAAAACCAACAGCTAAGGAAGAGCAAGAAAAGAAAGACGAAAGAAGAGAAAACCTGGCAGCCTGAGATGTAACATTATCCAGTATTCTGGCGAGAGGCGGGATGGCTGAATGTGTCAAACAGAAGAAATGATGCAATCTGGTAACAAATTTGAGAGAAAATTTTATTATGAATATGGCACCTGTAAGATGGTCAAAACCGGGTTACAGAAAGACAACCATGTATATGACATGTTCCTCTGAACGGATGAGAACCTAGCAAACTTATAAAAGAACAACTGCTATAAAAATGAAGTATGTACATTTTCGGATTTGCAGCATTATTCATGGTAAATGAACTCAAAAAGATGTCTTTCCCAAAAAAAAAAATTAAAAAAATTTAAAATAAAAAAAAAAAAAAATAAAAAAAAGGTCCGCCAAGCCAAACTAAGTAGCGCAGCATGTCCAAAAATAATAATAAAAAAATAAGCCAGGCACTCAAAGTTAGCATCAGTTAGTCATGAGTTCCCCCCACTCTTCTGAGAGGGGGAAAAAAATAGAAATGTACCATAGTTTTCTCTTTTTTAATATTTTAATTTGTTTGTATTTAGAATTTTATAACACTGTTAACATTGATAATAAGAGATTCCCTCTCTCCCGTATTTCAGCTACTTGGCACCAAGTTCCTCATAAAAGAATCTGTATAATTGTACAAGAAATAGTTAAAAACACAGACACAGTTTTTTCACAGGTAAATGAAGTGATTTTTCAATATTGTATTTCTTAAACACTATGTATTTTTGACAGCAGATGTGATTAAGGTTTTTAAGTTTTTAAAATCACCAGCAAAGTTTTCATTTTTCGACATAAAACACAGAAAAAACATTGAAACAGCTTGGACTGGCTGTTTGGTTTTTTGTTACATGTGGGTGTATTTCCTGGTTTTCATCTGAGTTATGTATTCCCCCACCCACCCCGCACCACTATCAACACCCACCGCTGTCATCACCACCTACACTATATCTCGTGCCCGATTCTTTACCAAACGGGGCAGCAGCGTCATTCACCTATGCCCCATCCCCCCACTTTTCATGCAAAACTGCCAAAAAGTAGAAAATGCTAAAATCTAGAGGAGCAGCAAAATGCTCCCAAAATGACAAATTTAACATTCAACCACAAACAACCCGACAATAAACTGGCAGGTCGGGTGGCCCAAACCACATTCCTCTTACTTGAGCGCAAAAACAAAATAAGCACATTGTTCAATTTCTTAACCTGGATTTGTTTCGTTGTTGTACACATTAGTTGCAGTAACAAGACATCGATTCTTCACAGACAGCACACAACCTACAGATTGGTTTTCCTGATGTGAAGGTGTGATGAGAGGCCCGGGTCGGTTTGATAACAGACTGGGCTCGACAGACTTTGAAAAAAGAAGAAGAAGAAAAAAGAAACTGCTCAACTGAAAATAAAAACAAACAGAACAACAAAAAACGAGGGTTCGACTATGAGAAATGCATCGGACAAACTTACTAAACATGCAGTTCAGTTTTCCAAAACACCTATAAAAATAGATTTATAGTGCGAAATATTTTTTTCTTCTTTTAGTTATTTTAGAAATCTTTAAAATCATTTTTTTATTACGTGTCCTGAAAGACTACCGTGATTTTTTTTTCTTCCCCCATGAACCACTTGTTTAACTTTGTTTGTCCCGTGAGAGAAGTTTGCGCAGGAAGTCAACAAGTTTTGGTGGGAACCAATGAAATACACCCAATGCACACAAGAAGCCCAAAGGGATCCTGGGAAAAGGTTTCACAGCTGAGGCATTTGTCTGGGTCATAAATCTACAGCTAAAATCTTACTTTAGGCTTTTCTTTGTCATAATTTGTTTCTAATATACTGTAAATATTTATTAGTTATCTAATAATAGCAGGAAACTTTGATTCCCAGAATTCCTTAGTGGCAAAAACATGGCTCCATAAACCTTTGAGCTAGTTAGAGAATCTTTTCATCTCTGAGAGAAAAGACAGTGAGATAAAGAGGTTTGTATAAGACTACACAACAGCAAAAAGCAATAGCAGAGAGAAAGATAGAGAAGGATTAGAAAACAAAATCAAAAGGTTTTACAAAGACAAAAAGGAAGCAGCGAAAGAAAAGGTGGACTCTGCAAACTTTTTTTTTTTTTTTGCTTTTTGCAAAGGCCACCGAACACGAAATTCCACGAACCTCCACTGGTTTCACTAAGACTGCTGATAGAGGGAGAAAGACAAAGAGAAGGAGTAAGAGAGACAAGGAGCTGTTGTTTTTTGGGGGGATGTCAATCATCCCATAGACTCCACCTCCTTTTCCCTCTAGCCCCTCCCCTCTCCTTTCCCCCACACTAGAGATAGAGCACAGAGAAGACAAAGGACAAAAACAGCTACAGTAGCTCAGTATATACTGCATATAGTCAACACACACAGAGAGAGAAGTCGCCATGAAAGACTTTTTGACAGCCAGTGACACTAAACACATTGGTAACACATTTTTACGTCTTAATCACACTGGGTAATAAGATGGCAGGATGGCAAAGACGGGGCTGTCAGCTTTAAAAAGATGGATGGTGTGACAGTTTTTATACTGTTTTAATTATTACTTATCCTCTTTTTTCTCTTATTACCAAAAAAGTAGAAGAAATAAAAACACAAATGAACAAGAATCACAGTGCTTTTCAAACACTAAACTTGTGAGATTAAGCAATTCTTTTTTTTTCTCTTTTTTGGCAACGTAGACTCGGGGAAGAAAAGAACACGAAACACAAGAACAATGACAAAGACAACATTGTTTAAAGGAATGTGATTTTTTTCTTCCTCAAAAAAACAAACGCATATTCATTTTTTTCTTATAGTTATTAGATTGATTGTTTGATAGATTGATTGAAAATGCATGTCTTTATTACAATCTCCTTATTGATATGTGGTTTTTAATCACAGGGTCCGGCGATGAGATGGAAGAGAGTGGATTTTTTTTTTTAGGAATATCTTGCGGAGGTGGTTCTGGTTAAGGAGAGAAGAGGAAGAGAGGGGGGGGGACCAAGGAATAAAGTAACTGCATAACAAAACAGTGATTAAACAAGAACCGGTCAAGGTTGTCAACATTCATTTCTTAAGTTAGTGCTGCTAGCTAATTAGACTCAGTCTCACTGAGCATTTAATGTGATTAAGTTAAAAAAAATACATACAAATAAAAACAACACTGTACAGCCAAAAATTCAACAAATCAACTCCATGTTGCGCTGCCCCTTGTGGCCCAATCAGAATGGAGAGGGACATGTAGGTGAAACATGGAGATAATGTGTATTATAAGTTTGTGTACACTGATGATGTCTGAGCTTCTGAAGTCAAAAACAAACAAACAAACAAACAAACAAACAAACAAACAAACAAACAAACAAACAAACAAACAAACAAACAAAAACAAACTTTAAAATCTTTCCCCCCCTCTAAAAAATAAAAAAAATGATATCAGTCTATCAACGAGCTGTGGGTTTGTTTACAGTACCCACATCAGCCAGCTGAATCAGGGTTACTGGACGGTCGGTAGCACCACAAATCTGTAGAATTGACAGGAAGAAATGTGGACAGAAACATGAAAGGTCAGGCAGACAGCGTGAAAGATAAGAGAGAGAGCGACAGATTGAGATGGGAAGAGGTGTAGAGGAGGCTATGTTTGGTGCGAGACCTGTAGGTAAACTCCTGGGATAAAAGAGGAAGTAGTAACATTCGATAATTCACAGGTCATTACCCGGCTGAAATTGCTTTTTTTTTTGTTTTTCTTTTTAATGCTTGATTCGTAAGTGAAATCTGAGCTAGAATATTTTATATATATAAAAAAAAGGATAAAAGTAAAAGAAAAAAACAGCATTAATTCACTAAACTATTCCCTCAATTGAGAAACTTTCTCAAAAAACCTTTTTTCAAAAGATTATCTCTGAGACCTTTGTGGGGCGCAAGAGAGCACCGTCCTCTCGGTTTAAAAACGTTCTTTTCAAGCCTTGATCACATCAAGATACATAAGAAGGAACGCCACATAGAGTTCTCTGTCTGTTACAAATCCCTGTACCGTCCTCCTTTAAATACACACAATCCACATCTTTATAAAGATGCAACAGAAACAAGTCAAATAATAAAAATTATCCCCATCAGGCTCCAACTGAGTCCTTAGGCAATATGAATTCTCTGTAGGCAAAAAAGGGGTTCTTTACAATAAAGAATAGTCTGGGGTTTTTTTGTTCAAGAGAAAAGAGTTGCTGATCGCAAGAAACGGGAGCAAAGCGAGAGACTGAGAGAGGAGAAGAGGATGAGGAGGAGAGAGAAAACAGATAGAAAAGGGGGACAAGTTTGAGGGTCACGTCTGTTACGCAAGCTCAGTTTCTGAGATTCAAAGTGCTAGAGTACATCTGTCATCCTTTCCTTTCTCTTCTCTCGGAAACACAGTGCTAAACCGTGTTGATAAAACAAGTAAATAGTCTTTCATTTTTATTTACTAGTGAGCAGTCTTTGACACAGTTGTTGATTCCGAAAACACAGTAATGCGGTCTTGGATACTTTCTGCTAATCCTCCTTCCTCTCCAGTGTTGTCTGCGTGGTATGGATCCCGTTGCTGTACACTGGGAATGGTAGCGTTGAGAACAGTCCCTCTGCCGTGGTGAAAACATTGGCTGTTGTTGGCATCTGACCTCCAAGGGCACCGTTCCCACCTGTGGCAGTAGGAGATCCGACAAAGGGGCCAGCAGCTGCCGCAGCAGACATGTTGAGCCTGTGGACATGATGGTAGAGCATCTCCATGGGTGTCTTAGGGTCCAGGCCGAACCCTGAGCCGTCAACAAAGTTCATGGCAGCATTAGGGAGGAGGTTGCCTTGTGCCATAGCCAGAGTTACGTCCGCTGGCGCATACCTGATGGTCCCAGTGGTGTAGACCCGTGGAGCTGTCGTGCTGGTGGAGGCCAGAGTACCTGTGACTCTGTGGACCAGCGGAAGCACCACGTTACCAGCTTGCAGGCGCTGAAGTGCTTCAAGGTCCCCAGAGTACAGCAGTGAAGAAGAAGAGGTTGAGGAGGATGAAGAAGAAGATGAGGAAGAAGAGGTGGTGGGAGTGCCTTGTTGCTTGTCCCGTGGGGATGCAGAAAGGGGAGGGGATAGGGGGTCGGCAGAGGAGGCGCTGGAAGGAGGAGCTAAGCTTACAGCGCTGGAGGCAGAGGATGGGGCTGAGCTTCCATTGTAAGGGGGTTTCCTCACTCCTCCTGCTCCTCCCTCAGTTCCAGGAGGGGTGAGGACAGAGTCAGGAATGGCTACCTGGAGAGATCCTCCCTGTGGTGAGGGGAAGGTCTCGTGGCTCCCTGGAGCAGATGGCTTGGAGGTCATGCTGTATGGAGACTCGTTTCTGGAAATTTCCCTGTTGGGAGGGTAGTTCCAGATGCTGCTGTCATTGTCAAAGTTTATTGGTTCTGCCATCTCTGTCTTAATCTTCAGAACTGAGGATGCTGCATTTGCACTGTTTGGGGAGCCAGATGAGGCTAAGAGATGGGTGGAGGTTGCGGTTGTGGCTTGGGAGGGGTCGACTAGCGGAGTGGTATCGCCTATTGCTATGGGACTGGGTGTAGTTGAAGACAGACGAAGCCTCCTGCTTCGTGAGCCATCCCATTTCTGCACTTTCCTCCTCTTTCGCCTTTTCTGCAGCTTGCTACCAGCATTGACACTGTCACAATCTTGCACGCACCCATTGTCATCCTCGTCATCTTCTTCATCCTCCTCTTCTTCTTCTCCTTCCTCTTCTGATGAAGACGTTTGGGAGCTACGCAGCTGTACGTCTTCCCCTTCTCCGTAGTGCTCTACTTTAATATGAAGCCCACCTAGGTTACCCAGTCCACCGATGGCACCCAGACTCCCTAATCCTCCAAGCCCTGCTAACCTTCCCAACCTGCCTCCACCTCCACCTCCACCTCCTCTGCCAGCCTCTTCTTGCTCCTCACCCTCTCCATCTGAAGGTTCCAGACTGTCATCACTGTCCTGGCTCTCAGGGTTACTTGAGCTATCTCCTTCTTCTTGGCGCTTCATTTCTTGTTCAGATGAACAGTGTGACTGGCCGGGTTGCTGCTGACGTTTGCTGTCTGTCTCTGGGTCCTCACTGTGTTCTGTTTGGTGGCCGGGCTTCTCCTCTGCCTTGGTGTTCTCGTTGTCTGTCGAAAAAAAATATTTGTTTATAATGCAGAAAAAGAAGATTCCAGTTACAGTCGAAACCATTCTAGACATAAGTAGATTCTTAATATTTGGCAGTATGATATCTTCCCAGAGCAGCAACAAGTCACTGCATGAACACATAAAATTGATGATGTAGTCAAACACAGCATGAAGGGAAGAGCTGTTGCAGGAATGGGTTGCAAAGTGATTTGCAAATGCAGCCAGTGCTGTGGCAGATCCTGACTTCATAACCTGCTTGAACTAATGCTGTGCACCATCGTTTCAACCATTAATTTACTTGTTAATTACAGTCCATTAACCATCTGAACCATGTGAACTCACATTCATGATATAGAGGTGTGGCTTTAGTAATGGAAAAGAAAATCATTAGATTTGTTAATTGCTTTGATATGGAGTGAATCAAAAACTTTGATGGACTGACATAAAAATTATGCTCCAATGTTGTGGAAAAATTTATCCTGATGTTGTAACAGTGAAGAGTTTCCCTAAAAAAACAATAAGATTTATACTCTTGGAAACACAAGTGTCTTGGCACTCCATCCAGTGAGTGTGTCAGACTGACTTGCCAACACTGCCATTGAATACCTGCGTAATTCTGCATGCCCCCTTACATTTTTCAGGACAGGTATTCCATGTGTTGTTTTCTGGATGCACTGATGTGTGCTCAGTATCCATAGCTGCTTCTGTTCAGGCATGTTGGCTCTGTCTAGCCCATTACACACACAACACATACACACTTTAAACTCTGCCAGCACACACATAGGCCAGGCCAGCGGCTGCCCAGCTGGCAGAGCTAAGACTCCCTAATGGCATCCGAAATGTCGACTCAATTGCTTTGTCTGGGGGAAACCTTGTATCTCCATTAAGTGGGCTTTCCAAGCAAAACAGATGTATTCCAAGCCTGAAAATTAAAAATGGACCGGTAGTCTTAAAGGTTCCTCCCAACCAGGGAGGTTCAATATAAATGAAATATCATTTCACAATAAAATGGAGTCAAGTATTTTCATAGACCATGAGATCACATGAAGAAGACATTTCAACAACTACACTGTGAAATACACTATATTGCCAAAAGTATTCACTTGTCTGCCTTCACACACAAAACTTGAGTGACATCCCATTCTTAATCCACAGGGTTTAGGTATAACAGCTACAGCTCTTCTGAGAATATATTGTATAGCACACTTTGAGTGTGCGGGTAGTGTAGAAAAGCACTGTATAAGAACCACATTTACCATTTTACCAAGGCTTTTCACAAGGTTTAGGAGCGTCTTTATGGGAATTTTGGACCATTCTTCCAGAAGTGCTTTTGTAAGGTAAGACACTCATATTGGAGAAGAAGACCTGGCTCACAGTCTCTGCTCTAATTCATCTGAAAGGTGTTCTATTGGGTTGAGGTCAGAACTTTGTGCAGGCCATGTCTTTATGGACCTTGCTTTGTGCACTGGTGTGCAGTCCTGTTGGAACCGGAAGGGTACATCCCCAAACTGTTCCCATAAAGTTGGCAGAATGAAATTGTTCAAAAAGTCTTGCTCAGCCGATAAGAGTTCTTTTCACAGAAGCTCTTAACTCAGAAAGTTGGTAATATTCTGTAATTTACTGAGCTCCTCTGAGTGGCCCATTCTTTCACAAATGTTTGTGGAAGCAGTCTGCATGCCTAGGTGATTGATTTTACGTGGTCATGGAAGTGACTGGATTGCCTGAACTCAGTCATTTGAATGGGTGAGTGAATACTTTTGGCAGTATGCGTATCTGATACCCAATCTTTGGATAGTGCTATCAGGTCGAGGACATCTTGAATTATGCTGCTCATTTTCTTATTTAATTCTGACTGGTTTCTCTGTAAATGCATCTGACAAGGCTAGTTAATACACAACACTGCTGCTCTTCTGTCCCAGTGTCGTTGGCAACGACACTGAGCATGCATTTTTACATTACTTCAATTTTTTATTTATTTTATTTGTGAATCAGGAGGTATTTGATGGGAAGGATTTTCAGCTGCGGATTAATCCATATTGTTGTAATAATTCACAGTAGTAACGTAGGGTAAGTAAAACTTATTAGATTATGGTATGCCAATTTTGCATGTGACAGACAATCTGCTGTATTCTGCCCCACAAAAAAAAAAAAGGGGGGTAAAAGATAACTTTGTTTGCCATTTTAGACATCTTTATTCATAGGCTCTCCTTCTGTACATACATTGCATCTTAAGAGAACAAATGTCAAAGAGCAGATATCTCATTTTAAAATATGTCAAACTGGGGCATCGCAGGCCTGTTGGAGCTGAAGCTGGACACTTCCTGCAGCAGCTGGCGTCAGTTTACAGCCAACAGTGTGCCAGAACCACTCTCCTCCAGCAAGAATAACAGCTGGCACTGATTCCCATCATGCCAGCACAGGCTGGTGGACTTGATAATATTACGCTCAAGGTGGAGGCCCAGGCTTGCTTTAAATTCAGCTGTAATGACACTGCTTTGAGCTTTGTCTCCTTCACTATTATCTGCTGCTTAAAATGCTGGTGACACAAGGTGAATAAAATCCTTGTTTTCTGTTTCTAGATCTGAAATCAGATATCAGTGTTTTCAAGATCTCAGGTGAGGCATCACCTGTGAGGCATCCTTGTGTATCTAGTAAATTGATTCTGATGAATTTGTTTCATCTAGTGAACAGTTTCCAAAATATTTAACAGAAAGTTTTGGCTTCTCCATCAATCTATTACCTCCCGCTTATCCAATTCGGGGTTCTAGTTTTGATTTTCAAATTCAAAATTTAGAATTAATACCTCTTAAGCACCAGATGCCATCGGGCATTTTTTTTTTCCAGACTATTAAAAACACTATACATGTTTTAATCATTCAGTCTAAAAATTTATTTAATACCGATTCGAGGTCTAAAACAATTTATTTATATAGCACCAAATTACAACAACAGCCCCAACATATTATTGCAGGGTCTTTACCTCATCAGTCAAGCCTAAAATGGTTAAAATGGTAGTTGTCAGAGTGGTTGGCTGGAAGTTTTATCAGCTGGTTTGCTCTGACACGATATGAAATGACTAGCCTGAGTTAAAATTCCAAGGAAGTTTCTTACCTCTCTGTATCCAATAAAGAAATACAAGTAGGCAAACCTGAGAGAGAGAAGTCTTTATCCCCTCAGCTGACATATAAGACTGATGAAGTTTGTACTTGTGCGTGTGCAGACAATGTTATACCAAGAATCTGAGAAGCTGAGTGTTGCTTTTTAGGTTTACGGCAAAGCCCTCCTTCATTTTTGGTGTGCCATGTCTGCACAAACAAATGACTCAAGACTGCTGACAAGTGCATTCACTGAACAGAGCTCCCTTTTTCTTAGTCTAATACAATATCTTCTGCTTCCAGATGTTATTCCAGCATTTTGTATCGAGGTCTGTAATCGTGTTTCTTTACTGATCTGTTGCAGCGAATCAATGGGACTAGGAAGTTTGGACAGCCTCTGTAGTGGGAACAAAATAAATTTCAAACTAACAGCAGCACTACAGTGTCTGTAGTGTCAAGGGTGATGAAAAGCAGATTTATTATAGTCTCCTGTTTTAGTACTCACTGTCAAATATTGTAATTAAGCTGTTTTATGACCTAAACTACACACAAAGAAAAAGTAGTAGCACAGAATTTATCCCTGAAGAAATGTTATTCATTTAAAAATATTTTCTAGAATTGTTTTTCACACAAAAGAAGATTCCCCTGCCTACAGGACTGAGATGGCATCGCCTAAACCTTTGTGATTTGCAGATCTCCAACGATGAGCAGAATGTGTTATTTCCTTTGTGCCATTTTGGTGCATTTCTTGGAGGGTGTTTGTGTATTGTGGCCTTTATTTGAGGCATTTTGCAGGATTTTGTGATGTGTGAAGTTTGGAGGCATTGTGTGATGCTGTGCAGCTGTACCATATTTTGTCATTTTGTCATTTTGTCGCAGTTTGCAACACTGCCAGTGAGCGCCCAGTCCCTGCAGCTGTTGGCATTCAAGACATTTCAGCCTGGCAAAGTCAGCACACTGGCACCAGCTGATAAAATATCTTTGGCTTCTCTTCTTCAAACCATATTTCTTTTTTCTGGTTGTATTTGAACAGGTGCTGTTAAGGAATCATGTAGGTTTTAGAAGCATTTTGTGCAATATTGTAACTATTCTAATATTTATACAATGTAAGAATATGATCTGATTTATATCTTTTTGGTTCACTCTTTTTATTTTACATAGGCTTTGCCATCTAGGAGCTGTTACGTTTGGGATAAGGTCAGTTTTGTCAGAGGCCCTCTAGATCCAACGGAATCCAGAGGAGCAAAAACAAAAAAAAGAAAAGAATACACAAAATATAAATGACGCTGATGCCTATCTCCATTAAAATGTGACTGAATGGACATGATGGTAAGCAGAACTCATACGGCTTTTTAATCTTTGCTCTTCTTCAAACTGTGGCTGAAGAAAATGATGGCAGGACTCAGGCTATGCACTAGAGGCCAGCAGATTACTCCAAATACTGTCAAATATATCAACTATATGTAAAACCTATTTTTTTTTTTTCATTTAGCAACTATATGTTGCTCCTCTGTTCTCCCTTTTCTACCCACCTGAGTTTTCTTTGGACTCGGACTCAGAGTCTGAAGTTTCAGACGACTCTGAAGCTTTCTCAGGCAGGTTTGGCAGCTGGGCAATGTCCATGGGTGTGTCTTTATACTCTGGATTACTGCAAAGACACAGAAAATTTGTCAGTGACAGAAGAAACGTTTGTTCATCGATTGCCTTGGTCAAATCTAATGAAAATGTCAAGCTAAACAGGGGTGCACATAAGTGGTCCGCAGGTGCGCATTCGCTGTCAAGATAAGAAGTTGCAACCGGTTTGCGTACATAAGATTTTCTGGAGGAGGACAGACATTTGTTTAGAACTCTTAAAGATGTCGAGAAGCAAGCTCCTTTAAGCAATTACTTTGGTGTTCCTCCACCTCCAAAGAAATGTCAGAAGGAGTCCGAACCGCAAAAGAAGCGCGTATTCTCGGAAAAGTGGTTGCAGGAGGTGAGCTGGCTTCAAACAAATGATGAACAGCACAGAGATGTGGTGCAGAATATGCCGTGAAAATCCCACTCTAGCGGACAAAAACAGCGCCTTTTATATGGACGCAAACGCACGTTGCAACTTCTTATCTGGTGCGCATCTTTTATTTTGACAGCGGACCACTTATGTGCCCCCCTGGCTATAATGTATAATTTATAATAACATGGCTCCAATCGTGAATGCATTATAAAGTAAAATGGGGAGGATGCAAATGTTTTTATAAAGTAATGCCTATGTCTGTCTATTCTTTAAAAGTAAAACAAACTAGTCAATGAAAGCTAGCTTTATTACTTTCTGTATGATATTAATCTACAGTAAGAAAATGTGATTTAGTTCATTTCATTGGCTTTGTTTCTTTAATTAATCTGCAGAGGCTCCTGTCCCTGTAAAACTCTCCATTTTCTGGACATCTGCATTTGTTTAAGAGTCTAGTATACATACATCTGGATTCTCTGAGCAGCTTCTCTTTTACTTCTTTTGAATGAGTTTTAATAAACTCTCCTTGACCTCCTAATGTTTCCACAGAGATCAAGGAAAAGCAATAAGAAAAAAGAGGTAGGAGGTAATTTTTTGGACTGTTCCACCATACCATTGTACCACAAGATCATTATCACATTGTCGACCTCTGACCTGAGAACGTAGTTGACCCAGATGATGTTCTTCTCGCTGGCGTTTTTCACATTGATAGCGATGGTGGCACTGGACTGGATCCAGATGTAACCACCATTCTTCTGGATCCACCGGTAATACTTTGTCACACTCTGGCCTTTATTCATCACTGAGACAGAGAAAGAAAGCAAGAAAGGATGTTTGTTATTTCACTGCGTTTTCTCTTTGATGTTGTGTCTTTACAGATAGTTCGTCAGAGGAGAGAAAGAAAAGGCAAAAAAAGTGGATAAAGGACAGGGGGGTTTGGATGGGTGGAAGGTGCGAGAGAAACAAAGACTGAGAGGTGTGTGTGTGTGTGTGTGTGTGTGTGAGAGAGAGAGAGAGAGAGAGAAAGAGAGCGAGAGGGAGGCAGTCATCAGATGTCATGTGACAGCTGGCTCAGAGCTGCTCTGCTGGTGCCGTCATTAATCAGACCAACACACACTGCCAGCCTCTCTTGCTCTCTCCGTATCTGTGTGGGTGTGTGCAGCACTGCCTGTTCATGTATCCATGTGCTTCCCATAGGTTTGAAATAACACACTCAAAGCATGACATCAAGTTTTTATGAAACGTGAATGCTGAAATATCCTATTGCTGTGACATTCTGACAGTACACAATCATGTACTTCTCATCACATACAAGGTCTTGAATAATCAGGCACCATCTTATCTTAATGACCTCATAGCACCATATCACCCAATAAGAGCACTTCATGCTCAGACTGCAGGCTTACTTGTGGTTACAAGGATATTTAAAGGCGCATGCTTTCAAGTCCCTCTTCTGTGGAACCAGCCTCAAGTTTGGATTCAGTAGACAGAGACCCTCTCTACTTTTAAGATTAGGTTTAATACTTTCCTATTTGATAAAACATATAGTTAGAGCTCGATAATGTGACCCTGAATCCACCCTTAGTTATGTTGCAGTAGGTCTAGGCTGCTGGGACTCCCTAAAATGCAGTGAGTGTTTCTTTTTCATTCACTGTTTTCACTCACTTTTTTATTTATAAACCACACTGCATTTAATCTTATCTATTATTCATCTCTGTCTCTTTTCTACAGTGTGTCAACCGGTCGTAGCAGATGGTCGTCCCTTTGTTTTTCCTTCCCACTGTCGCCAAAGCGCTTGCTTAAAGGGGTTCACTTTTTTGTTGGAGTTGTCTCGGTTTTCACTGTATTATTGTAGGATCTTTTCCTTACAATATCAATTGTAATTGTTGTGATTTGGTTCTATATAAATAAAATTGAATTGAATGTAAAGCTTACCTTTCTAAAGTTTAGCATGTGTTAAATTAGCAGTGATGAGGAAGACTTCATTCTTTATCTATGACTTTATCAGTCTCTCATGTAATGGTAGAGAAATTCTGGCACACTCTTCTTTAGTTCTTTCCCTTCTTCAGTTGCAGACTTGCAGTCATTTGTTCTATTATGTAGACTTATTCGGTCTCTGTATCCACTGAGTTATGAATGGTGGTTTTGTTTTCTTCCACTTCAGAGTTCTCATTTTCCCAGCAATGAATAGGAGTATCCGTAAAATGTACCTCTGGTCTGAGCCATATGTTTCTCTAAAGTCCCAAAAGAAAAAGTAAGAGCCTATAAAGCCAATAAAGAGAATTGGTGATAATGAGTCTCCCTTTCCTCACACCCGTTTCAACCATAAATGAATCAGAACAACAACTGTTAAGCCTAACTTTTGACCTAGGATTTTTATAAAGTGCATTAATCCAAGTAGCAAATATTTCTCCATTTCTTATTTCTATCTTATTTCTATCAGTGTTTGTTCCAGAAACAGCCAATAAACTTGATTAAATGCTTTCTCAGGATCCAAGCTGAGATATTAACTGGAGATTTAGTATTTTTCTTGTAATACTTTTTTCCTGACAGCCCATAATGAATCCTGTTTGGACTGGTTTTATATACTTCTTTATATAATTTTGAGTTCTAGTGACTTAAATAGATGTTAAAATTTGTAGTCCACACATAAAAGACTTTATGGCTAGTACAGTCTTTTCTTTTCATATGTAGGACTGCAATAATTACTTCCAACCACGATTTTGGTGGATCTCCTGAGTTTCCACCACAGCATTTTAATCCGGCTGAGTTTGGGATTTTTACTGGACGATTGAAAAACCTTGTTTTATTTTGTTTGTTGTAAACTGAATATTCTAGATAAGCACACTGCCAAAACTTCTGATTTTAAAGAGGTCCTCGCACTTGTTGATGATCAGCTAATTAAGTACATATATTATTAGCACTTGGCTGCTACTTATCCTCTTAATTTTATGTAACCAGTAAGGGTGTACTTAAGTTTTTGTGTTGACAACAACAGTCACTTCAAGGTGCTTTTTATTGTAAGGTGAAGACCCTCCAATATGGTAAGAAACCCACTAGTAAACATTTGGTGACCGTGGAATTAAAATCTCCCTTTTACCAGGAAGAATCATAATGTCTATCTGCCATAACTGGTTGGAGTAGTGATGAATAAACACACAGAGAGTGAAAAGAAATTCATCATAGGAAGCCTCCTAGCAGTCTAAGGCTACTGCAGCATGGCTAAGGGTCACCTGGGTATAATTGGCATGGCTGTGTGACTCAGGGATGTGAACGCATGCCTTAACTTTGGCTTTATCATGTCAATCTTTACTTAGTCCTGACTCCTAGTTTTTATATCCAAGGCAAACGCATTCCTGCATTTTATTAAAAAATAAAATCTCAGTATGATTAACTGAACTTAACTGAACTTAACAGAGCAGGGAGAAGGAAAACCCTGATGCTAAAATGCACACATACATACTCATTGTAAATATGTTTTCATTTTTACAGTGAGCATAGTGAGTTCCAGTGTTTTATACACATTTCTACATAGAGATTGGTACACAAAATCTCTCCTGGCCTTTTCTCAGCAGTACGCACACACTGAACAACCATCACACAACGTAACGTAACAATTTTTCAGAATGCAGACTGCTGTCAGTTTCGTTTTTTTGTCAGTTTCTCTGTTAATCACTTTACAAAGAAAGTGATATATTGTTTTATATTGAGATCAACAGGAGACTACCAGAGTTTAAGAGTTAATATTTGAAAATGATTGACTTTGTAAGTTGTTCCATAGCACCATGGACCAAAAGTTCATGAATGATGTAGAGAATGACGGTCAGGTTAGTGTGGATCTCTTTTATTCAGGAGTGTCTCTTTATCAGTCCAGCAGAGCAGCTGTACCATCAACTGCAAAGACAATAAACTAGACATGTATCATTTCTTCAGAGATGCTCTCATAGCATAACTTTCTAACTAAGTGATGTGAGGCAGCATCTAAGATTCATAACTCCAATTCCGTTTCACACAGTGCAGAAAAACTGATGCGAGCATTTCCACACTGGCACAGTAACATAATGTTCATCAACACAGGGATGGCTTGGGATCTGACACGAAATAATATTTTGACACAGTTTAACTGAAAACTCATTGCAGACCTGTTAAAGTCAGTCTGAAGACAGTACATGAATGTCTTTGAAGTGACCATTTCAAAGGCAAGGACTGGACCTTGATTGCACAGCAATTCCCAACCCGTTTTCCCTTCTGCTTACTGTAGCCTATAAATCTACATAAGTGGTCTTTTCATAGCCTCTATGATGGCACCCACCAGTTAAGGAAGTCCCTTCTTAAAACCTCAAGCTGAGCATGCCGTGTTTTTTATCATATCATATATATATTATATATAGTTCTTAAGACTTAAATCTACTGACTGACACCACAAACTCATGAGGAAAGTGTTTACTGAAGAGAATTATGAGGAGTTGAGGTATTTTCTAGAGTTCTAGCTGGACCTCCAGGACATACAAGTGGAGTCACCCCCTGCTGGCCATTAGAAAGAATGCATGTTTAAGGCACGTTTGCATTGGTTTAACTTTTCAGACCTGAAAGCTACAGCCATCTTCTATACAGAGTCTTCTCTGATCATTCACCTCACATGTGAGCTGAATGAGTTATATTTCTATCGATTCAAATCAAACTCTACAAAAGTCTGTTCTCTTGTCAATTACTTGATTGATTTTGGCTATCTAAGAGCACTTCACTGGATATTTATTTCTGCCAGTAAAATAAGTCTGAAGTCAGGTTTTACTTTTGTTACCTGAACCAGTAAGTAGTTGGAGCTCCCCCCCCCGTGCAATAAACTGATTAAAATACAGAGCTGGTACTTCCTGCTGTCCTCCACCAGATAGCGCTGTGTCACTGTGACAATATTTCAGGCCACAGGAGGTGGCCCCCACACTGCCACCACCCACCCACCACCCTCCCGTGCTCCGCCATGTGACAGCATACTGGCAATAAATTTGGCCAAATTAACCACTAAATGGTTATCTCAAGCAATATGTATTGGCATTAATCAGGAGCCGCTCAAACAGAAACAGTCAGAGACGAGACGTGAGCGCTGCTAAATTCATACCCCTCTCCTACATTTAATTACGGACACAAATAGGTTTTTTCGATGACAGAGAAAAAAAGAGAGAGAAAGTAGGGGGTGATTTATATAAAAAGAAGGCCAGTAATTAAAAACTATTAGAAACTAATAGCATTGTTTAAGACGACATCCCCAGGGCTGCAGTAATTGACTTTGGTCGAGCGGCTGGTGCTCATTCGTTTTCTATTCTCTAAGAGGGGGTGGGGGTGGGGGATAACTTGTTTGCATGTTAAGGCAGAGATGGTGAGATCACGTCACCTTGAATGTGACCTTCCTTTGTTTGTACGCTAGAGTAAATAACGACACAATGAATGCACACACACACACACACACACACACACACACACGGTGGTGCCTTTTCAGATGACTGCAGGTCCTCAGAGAGCTCTGTGTATCAGCATGTCCAATGGAACACACACACAAAGTCACATAAAGCTTACAACTCCAGCACACTGCACACTGTGCTGCGTACACAATCTACACACATAAAGCACTGTTACTGTCAGCCGATGTTCACTCTGGGAGAAACAGTTAAAGTAGATATTATATACATAATCTGTCCATACAGACAATGACCTTCCTACCCAACTACTAGCAATTTTTCAACCTTTTTTCAACTTCTTGCCAACTCTACCTACTACGACTCTGGCCTGTTTCGTGTGTTGTACCTGTTTCTATTATTGTTCAAGGACTCATTAATTATTCTTCTACTATACAAATACACATTAAATTGATCTCAATAAATTGACTGATTGTGAAAAAGTTGAAAGCAGTGTAGACCAAATGTTAGTTGTCTCAAAGGTAGCACCCAAAATTAGCACTTTTATAGATAATGGAGCATTTTGATTTTGGTAAATCACACAAATCTTCCTGTGGTTTTCAACTGTAGCAACATTTCCACCAAGCAGAACCGTTTGTGTTAGAGATTCAATTTAAATTACAAAGGCTAATGCGCCAGAACTTTTGTCCAGTTAGGGTCTGAAAAAAAAACACCATACAACTTGACCTTGTTCATGTTAAGAAACATCAAATTTGGTGTTGTTGTTCATATATTAAATGTAATTAATTTAATTATATTTTATTTTGAAAGTGCCAAATCACAATAGCAGTCAGTTTGACGTGGTTTATATTGTAAGGTAAAGACCCTACAATAATCCATGGAAAACCTGAACAATCAGACAATCCTCTATGTGCAAGAACTTGGTTACAGTGGGAAGGAAAAACTCCCTTATAACACGATGAAACCTCTGCCAGAACCAGGCTCAGGGAGGGGCACAGCACAAAAGACATGCTGTAGAAGAGAGCCAGAGATTAATAACAAATAATGATTAAATGCTGAGAGGTGAATAAATGCATAGTGAGTGAAAACGGTAAATAAAGAGGAAACACTCAGTGCATCATGGGAATCCCCCATGATGCACTGAGTGGAGGGTTCAGGGTCACCTGATCCAACTATCAACTAAAAAAATAAAGTTTTAAAACTAAAGTTAAAGGTAGAGAGGATTTCTGTCTCCTGAATCCAAACTGGGAGCTGGTTCCGCATAAGAGGTGCCTGGAAGCTAAAGGCTCTGCCTCCCATTCTACTTTTAAATATGCTGGGACCCACAAATAAGTCTGCACTCTGACAGCGAAGTGCTCTGACAACACAAAACAGTATTGTAAGGTCATTAGGAAAAGATGCAGCCTGATTATTCAAGACATTGCAGTCTAGTAACCTAGCCAACTAGTGAACTGAAGTCTAATCGTCACTCAGTTTTTGGTCTCTACCCACTGGAGTGGAAAATATCTTCCTATTTAGCTGGTGGTAGAGGGCCTTTGTATCCAAGCAAGTAAACTGATATTTGATATTCCTTTTTTTTTTTTTTTTTTTT